>NW_027553294.1:0-41920 GCF_045843805.1 Urocitellus parryii | reverse complement strand
GTTCCAAGTTTCTATCGCTATGGGTTTGTGTCCTATTGAATTAGCCCAAGCAGAGACTGACGAGAATCACTTTCATTGAAAGCGGTTTCCAAGCTCCCAAAAAAAACTATGAGTTTCCTGAAATCTCAGCAAACATTTTTTTTTACCCAATCTTGATGATACTGGCAGGTAAAGATCAGTACACCAATCCCACTTGGCTTACCAAATTTCGTTTCTTCTAGGTTAAAACCGTTCCTTTGCAGTAACCTTTTTCATGTTTAGGTTTCACTCTGTTTTCTCCTATATGGATACATGTAGTTGGAACTCTAAATCAGACACGATTTTGCTAATCTCTTTGAAACTTGGCACAATAATGTAGTTGCAAGTTCTATCGCTATGGTTTGTGTCCTATTGAAGTAGCCCTAAGCAGACACTGATGTGAATCACTTTCTTTGAAACGGGTTGCCAAGCTTCCAAGAAACTACGAGTTTCCTGAAATCTCAGCAAACATTTTTTCACCCAATCTTGATGATACTTCCATTTAATCACCAGTACACCAATCCCACTTGGCTCACCAAATTTCGTTCTTTCTAGGTTAAACCGTTCCTTTGCAGTAACCGTTTTCATGTTTAGGTTTCACTCTGTTTTCTCCAATATGGATACATGTAGTTGGAACTCTAAATCAAACACGGTTTGTGCTAGCTCTTTGAAACTTGGCACAATAATGTAGTTCCCAGTTCTATCGCTATGGTTTGTGTCCTATTGAAGTAGCCCCAAGCAGAGACTGACGAGAATCACTTTCATTGAAAGGGGTTGCCAACCTTCCAAAAAACTACGAGTTTCCTGAAATCTCGGCAAACATTTTTTCACCCAATCTTGATGATACTTCCATTTAATGATCAGTACACCAATCCCACTTGGCTCACCAAATTTCGTTCTTCTAGGTTAAACTGCTCCTTTGCAGTAACCGTTTTCATGTTTAGGTTTCACTCTGTTTTCTCCTATATGGATACATGTAGTTGGAACTCTAAATCAAACACGGTTTGTGCTAGCTCTTTGAAACTTGGCACAATAATGTAGTTGCAAGTTCTATCGCTAATGGTTTGTGTCCTATTGAAGTAGCCCCAAGCAGAGACTGACGAGCATCACTTTTCATTGAAAGGGTTGCCAAGCTGCCAAAAAACTACGAGTTTCCTGAAAATCTTAGCAAACATTTTTTTCACCCAATCATGATGATACTTCCATTTAATCACCAGTTCACCAATCCCACTGGGCTCACCAAATTTCGTTCTTCTAGGTTAAATCGTTCCTTTGCAGTAACCGTTTTCATGTTTAGGTTTCACTCTGTTTTCTCTTATATAGATACATGTAGTTGGAACTTTAAATCAAACACGGTTTGTGCTAGCTCTTTGAAACTTGGCTCAATAATGTAGTTCCAAGTTCTATCGCTATGGTTTGTGTCCTATTGAAGTAGCCCCAAGAAGAGAGTGACGAGCATCACTTTCATTGAAAGCGGTTGCGAAGCTCCCAAAAAGCGCTCCCAAAAAGCTATGAGTTTCCTGAAAATCTCAGCAAACATTTTTTCACCCTATCTTTGATGATTCTTGCAGGTAATGATCAGTACACCAATCCCACTTGGCTCACCAAATTTCCTTCTTCTAGGTTAAACCGTTCCTTTGCAGTAACCGTTTTGATGTTTAGGTTTCACTCTGTTTTCTCCTATATGGATACATGTAGTTGGGACTTTAAATCAAACACGGTTTATGCTAGCTCTTTGAAACTTGGATCAATAATGTAGTTCCAAGTTCTATCGCTATGGTTTGTGTCCTATTGAAGTAGCCCCAAGAAGAGACTGACGAGCATCACTTTCATTGAAAGCGGTTGCCAAGCTTCCAAAAAACTACGATTTTCCTGAAATCTCAGCAAACATTTTTTCACCCAGTCTTGATGATACTTCCATTTAATCACCAGTACACCAATCCCACTTGGCTCACCAAATTTCGTTCTTCTAGGTTAAACCGTTCCTTTGAGGTAAACTTTTTCATGTTTAGGTTTCACTCTGTTTTCTCCTATATGGATACATGTTGTTGGAACTCTAAATCAAACACTGTTTGTGCTAGCTCTTTGAAACTTGGCACAATAATGTAGTTCCAAGTTCTATCGCTATGGTTTGTGTCCCATTGAAGTAGCCCCAAGCAGAGACTGACGAGAATCACTTTCTTTGAAACGGGTTGCCAAGCATCCAAGAAACTACGAGTTTCCTGAAATCTCAGCAAACATTTTTTCACCCAATCTTGATGATACTTCCATTTAATCACCAGTACACCAATCCCAATTGGCACACCAAATTTCGTTCTTCTAGGTTAAACCGTTCCTTTGCAGTAACCGTTTTCATGTTTAGGTTTCACTCTGTTTTCTCCTATAAGGATACATGTAGTTGGAACTCGAAATCAAACACGGTTTGTGCTCGCTCTTTGAAACTTGGCACAATAATGTAGTTCCAATTTCTATAGCTATGGTTTGTGTACTATTGAAGTAGCCCCAAGCAGAGACTGACGAGAATCTCTTTCATTGAATTGGGTTGCCAAGCTTCCTAAAAACTACGAGTTTCCTGAAATCTCAGGAAACATTTTTTCACCCAATCTTTATGATACTTCCATTTAATGATCAGTACACCAATCCCACTTGGCTCACCAAATTTCCTTCTTCTAGGTTAAACCGTTCCTTTGCAGTAATCGTTTTCATATTTAGGTTTCACTCTGTTTTCTCCTATATGGATACATGTAGTTGGAACTCTAAATCAAACACGGTTTGTGCTAGCTCTTTGAAACTTGGCATAATAATGTAGTTAAAGGTCCATCGCTATGGTTTGTGTCCTATTGAAGTAGCCCCAAGCAGAGACTGATGAGAATCACTTTCATTGAAAAGGGTTGCCCACCTTCCAAAAAACTAAGAGTTTCCTGAAATCTCAGCAAACATTTTTTCACCCAATCTTGATGATAATTCCATTTAATGATCAGTACACCAATCCCACTTGGCTCACCAAATTTTCGTTCTTCTAGGTTAAACCGTTCCTTTGCAGTAACCGTTTTCATGTTTAGGTTTCACTCTGTTTTCTCCTATATGGATACATGTAGTTGGAACTCTAAATCAAACACGGTTTGTGCTAGCTCTTTGAAACTTGGCACAATAATGTAGTTCCAATTTCTATAGCTATGGTTTGTGTCCTATTGAAGTAGCCCCAACAGCGACTGACGAGAATCACTTTCATTGAAAGGGGTTGCCAAGCTTCCAAAAAACTACGAGTTTCCTGAAATCTCAGCAGACATTTTTTCACCCAATCTTGATGATACTTGCAGGTAAAGATCAGTACACCAGTCCCACTTGGCTCACCAAATTTCCTTCTTCTAGGTTAAACCGCTCCTTTGCAGTAACCGTTTTCATGTTTAGGTTTCACTCTGTTTTCTCCTATATGGATACATGTAGTTGGAACTCTAAATCAAACACGGTTTGTGCTAGCTATTTGAAACTTGGCACAATATTGTAGTTCCAATTTCTACAGCTATGGTTTGTGTACTATTGAAGTAGCCCCAAGCAGAGACTGACGAGAATCACTTTCATTGAAAGGGTTGCCAAGCTTCCAAAAAACTACGAGTTTCCTGAAATCTCGGCAAACATTTTTTCACCCAATCTTGATGATACTTGCAATTAATGATCAGTACACCAATCCCACTTGGCTCACCAAATTTTGTTCTTCTAGGTTAAACCGTTCCTTTGCAGGAACCGTTTTCATGTTTAGGTTTCACTCTGTTTTCTCCTATATGGATACATGTATTTGGTACTCTAAATCAAACACGGTTTGTGCTAGCTCTTTGAAACTTGGCACAATAATGTAGTTCCAATTTGTATAGCTATAGTTTGTGTACTATTGAAGTAGCCCCAAGCAGAGACTGACGAGAATCACTTTCATAGAAAGGGGTTGCCAAGCTTCAAAAAACTACGAGTTTCCTGAAATCTCAGCAAACATTTTTTCACCCAATCTTGATGATACTTCCAATTAATGATCAGTACACCAATCCCACTTGGCTCACCAATTTCCTTCTTCTAGGTTAAACCTTTCCTTTGCAGTAACCGTTTTCATGTTTAGGTTTCACTCTGTTTTCTCGTATATGGATACATGTAGTTGGAACTCTAAATCAAACACGGTTTGTCCTAGCTCTTTGAAACTTGGCACAATAATGTAGTTCAAAGTTCTATCGCTATGGTTTGTGTCCTTTTGAAGTAGCCCCAAGCAGAGACCAACGTGAATCACTTTCATTGAAAGGGGTTGCCAAGCTTCCAAAAAACTACGAGTTTCCTGAAATCGCAGCAAACATTTTTTCACCCAATCTTGATGATACTTCCATTTAATGATCAGTACACCAATCCCACTTGGCTCACCAAATTTCCTTCTTCTAGGTTAAACCTTTCCTTTGCAGTAACCGTTTTCATTTTTAGGTTCCACTCTGTTTTCTACTATATGGATACATGTAGTGGGAACTCTAATCAAACACGGTTTGTGCTAGCTCTTTGAAACTTGGCACAATAATGTAGTTCCAATTTCTATAGCTATGGTTTGTGTACTATTGAAGTAGCCCCAATCAGAGACTGACGAGAATCACTTTCATTGAAAGGGGTTGCCAATCTTCCATAAAACTAGGAGTTTCCTGAAATCTCAAACAAACATTTTTTCACCCAATCTTGATGATACTTCCCATTTAATGATCTGTACACCAATCCCACTTGGCTCACCAAATTTCGTTCTTCTAGGTTACACCGTTCCTTTGCAGTAACCGTTTTCATGTTTAGGTTTCACTGTGTTTTCTCCTATATGGATACATGTATTTGGAAATCTAAATCAAAACGGTTTGTGCTAGCTCTTTGAAACTTGGTACAATCATGTAGTTCCAAGTTCTATCGCTATGGTTTGTGTCCTATTGAAGTAGCCCAAGCAGAGACTGACGAGAATCACTTTCATTGAAAGCGGTTGCCAAGCTCCCAAAAAACTATGAGTTTCCTGAAATCTCAACAAACATTTTTTCACCCAATCTTGATGATACTTGCAGGTAAAGATCAGTACACCAATCCCAATTGGCTCACCAAATTTCGTTCTTCTAGGTTAAACCGTTCCTTTGCAGTAACCGTTTTCATGTTTAGGTTTCACTCTGTTTTCTTCTATATGGATAGATGTAGTTGGAACTCTAAATCAAACACGGTTTGTGCTAGCTCTTTGAAACTTGGCACAATAATGTAGTTCCAATTTCTATAGATATGGTTTGTGTCATATTGAAGTAGCCCCAAGCAGAAACTGATGAGAATCAATTTCATTGAAAGGGGTTGCCAAGCTTCCAAAAAACTACTAGTTCCTGAAATCTCAGCAAACATTTTTTCACCCAATCTTGATGATACTTCCATTTAAGGATCAGTACACCAATCCCACTTGGCTCACCAAATTTCGTTCTTCTAGGTTAAAACCGCTCCTTTGCAGTAACCGTTTTCATGTTTAGGTTTCACTCTGTTTTCTCCTATATGGATACATGTAGTTGGAACTCTAAATCAAACACGGTTTGTGCTAGCTCTTTGAAACTTGGCACAATAAGGTACTTCCAATTTCTATCGCTATGGTTTTTGTACTATTGAAGTAGCCCCAAGCAGAGACTGACGAGAATCACTTTCATTGAAAGGGGTTGCCAAGCTTCCAAAAAACTACGAGTTTCCAGAAATCTCAGCAAACATTTTTACACCCATCTTGATGATACTTCCATTTAATCACCAGTACACCAATCCCACATGGCTCACCAAATTTCGTTCTTCTAGGTTAAACCGTTCCTTTGCAGTAACACTTTTCATGTTTAGGTTTCACTCTGTTTTCTCCTATATGGATACATGTAGTTGGAACTCTAAATCAAACACTTTTTCTGCTAGCTCTTTGAAACTTGGCACACTAATGTAGTTCAAAGTTCTATCGTTATGGTTTGTGTCCTATTGAACTAGCCCATAGCAGAGACTGACGAGAATCACTTTCATTGAAAGCGGTTGCCAAGCTTCCAAAAACTACGAGTTTCCTGAAATCTCAGCAAACATTTTTTCACCCAATCTTGATGATACTTCCATTTTCACCAGTACACCAATGCCACTGGGCTCACCAAATTTCGTTCCTCTAGGTTAAACCGTTACTTTGCAGTAACCGTTTTCATGTTTAGGTTTCACTCTGTTTTCTCCTATAAGGATACATTTAGTTGGAACTCTAAATCAAACACGGTTTGTGCTAGCTCTTTGAAACTAGGCACAATAATGTAGTTCCAAGTTCTATCGCTATGGTTTGTGTCCTATTGAAGTAGACCCAAGCAGAGACTGACCAGAATCACATTCATTGAAAGGGGTCGCCAAACTTCCAAAAAACTACTAGTTTCCTGAAATCTCAGCAAACATTTTTTCACCCAATCTTGATGATACTTCCATTTAATGATCAGTACACCAATCCCACTTGGCTCACCAAATTTCGTTCTTCTAGGTTAAACCGTTCCTTTGCAGTAACCGTTTTCATGTTTAGGTTTCACTCTGTTTTCTCCTATATGGATACATGTAGTTGGAACTCTAAATCAAACACGGTTTGTGCTAGCTCTTTGAAACTTGGCACAATAATGTAGTTCCAAGTTCTATCGCTATGGTTTGTGTCCTATTGAATTAGCCCAAGCAGAGACTGACGAGAATCACTTTCATTGAAAGCGGTTGCCAAGCTCCCAAAAAACTATGAGTTTCCTGAAATCTCAGCAAACATTTTTTTTACCCAATCTTGATGATACTGGCAGGTAAAGATCAGTACACCAATCCCACTTGGCTCACCAAATTTCGTTCTTCTAGGTTAAACCGTTCCTTTGCAGTAACCTTTTTCATGTTTAGGTTTCACTCTGTTTTCTCCTATATGGATACATGTAGTTGGAACTCTAAATCAGACACGGATTTTGCTAATCTTTTTGAAACTTGGCACAATAATGTAGTTGCAAGTTCTATCGCTATGGTTTGTGTCCTATTGAAGTAGCCCCCAAGCAGACACTGATGTGAATCACTTTCTTTGAAGGGGGTTGCCAAGCTTCCAAGAAACTACGAGTTTCCTGAAATCTCAGCAAACATTTTTTCACCCAATCTTGATGATACTTCCATTTAATCACCAGTACACCAATCCCACTTGGCTCACCAAATTTCGTTCTTCTAGGTTAAACCGTTCCTTTGCAGTAACCGTTTTCATGTTTAGGTTTCACTCTGTTTTCTCCAATATGGATACATGTAGTTGGAACTCTAAATCAAACACGGTTTGTGCTAGCTCTTTGAAACTTGGCACAATAATGTAGTTCCCAGTTCTATCGCTATGGTTTGTGTCCTATTGAAGTAGCCCCAAGAAGAGACTGACGAGCATCACTTTCATTGAAAGGGGTTGCCAACCTTCCAAAAAACTACGAGTTTCCTGAAATCTCGGCAAACATTTTTTCACCCAATCTTGATGATACTTCCATTTAATGATCAGTACACCAATCCCACTTGGTTAAAAAATTTCGTTCTTCTAGGTTAAACTGCTCCTTTGCAGTTACCGTTTTCATGTTTAGGTTTCACTCTGTTTTCTCCTATATGGATACATGTAGTTGGAACTCTAAATCAAACACGGTTTGTGCTAGCTCTTTGAAACTTGGCACAATAATGTAGTTGCAAGTTCTATCGCTATGGTTTGTGTCCTATTGAAGTAGCCCCAAGCAGAGACTGACGAGCATCACTTTCATTGAAAGGGGTTGCCAAGCTGCCAAAAAACTACGAGTTTCCTGAAATCTTAGCAAACATTTTTTCACCCAATCATGATGATACTTCCATTTAATCACCAGTTCACCAATCCCACTGGGCTCACCAAATTTCGTTCTTCTAGGTTAAATCGTTCCTTTGCAGTAACCGTATTCATGTTTAGGTTTCACTCTGTTTTCTCTTATATAGATACATGTATTTGGAACTTTAAATCAAACACGGTTTGTGCTAGCTCTTTGAAACTTGGCTCAATATTGTAGTTCCAAGTTCTATCGCTATGGTTTGTGTCCTATTGAAGTAGCCCCAAGAAGAGAGTGACGAGCATCACTTTCATTGAAAGCGGTTGAGAAGCTCCCAAAAAACTATGAGTTTCCTGAAATCTCAGCAAACATTTTTTCACCCTATCTTGATGATTCTTGCAGGTAATGATCAGTACACCAATCCCACTTGGCTCACCAAATTTCCTTCTTCTAGGTTAAACCGTTCCTTTGCAGTAACCGTTTTCATGTTTAGGTTTCACTCTGTTTTCTCCTATATGGATACATGTAGTTGGAACTTTAAATCAAACACGGTTTATGCTAGCTCTTTGAAACTTGGATCAATAATGTAGTTCCAAGTTCTATCGCTATGGTTTGTGTCCTATTGAAGTAGCCCCAAGAAGAGACTGACGAGCATCACTTTCATTGAAAGCGGTTGCCAAACTTCCAAAAAACTACGATTTTCCTGAAATCTCAGCAAACATTTTTTCACCCAATCTTGATGATACTTCCATTTAAGGATCAGTACACCAATACCACTTGGCTCACCAAATTTCGTTCTTCTAGGTTAAACCGTTCCTTTGAGGTAAACTTTTTCATGTTTAGGTTTCACTCTGTTTTCTCCTATATGGATACATGTTGTTGGAACTCTAAATCAAACACTGTTTGTGCTAGCTCTTTGAACCTTGGCACAATAATGTAGTTCCAAGTTCTATCGCTATGGTTTGTGTCCTATTGAAGTAGCCCCAAGCAGAGACTGACGAGAATCACTTTCTTTGAAGGGGGTTGCCAAGCTTCCAAGATACTACGAGTTTCCTGAAATCTCAGCAAACATTTTTTCACCCAATCTTGATGATACTTCCATTTAATCACCAGTACACCAATCCCACTTGGCACACCAAATTTCGTTCTTCTAGGTTAAACCGTTCCTTTGCAGTAACCGTTTTCATGTTTAGGTTTCACTCTGTTTTCTCCTATACGGATACATCTATTTGGAACTCTAAATCAAACACGTTTTGTGCTAGCTCTTTTAAACGTGGCACAATAATGTAGTTCCAATTTCTGTAGCTATGGTTTTTGTACTATTGAAGTAGCCCCAAGCAGAGACTGACGAGAATCCCTTTCATTGAAAGGGGTTGCCAAGCTTCCAAAAAACTACGAGTTTCCTGAAATCTCGGCAAACATTTTTTCACCCAATCTTGATGATACTTGCATTTAATGATCAGTACACCAATCCCACTTGGCTCACCAAATTTCCTTCTTCTAGGTTAAACCGTTCCTTTGCAGTAACCGTTTTCATGTTTAGGTTTCACTCTGTTTTCTCCTATTTGGATACATGTAGTAAGAACTCTAAATCAAACACGGTTTGTGCTAGCTCTTTGAATCTTGGCACAATAATGTAGTTCCAATTTCTATAGCTATGGTTTGTGTACTATTGAAGTAGCCCCAAGCATAGACTGACGAGAATCACTTTCTTTGAAAGGGGTTACCAAGCTTCCAAGAAACTACGAGTTTCCTGAAATCTCAGCAAACATTTTTTCACCCAATCTTTATGATACTTCCATTAAATGATCAGTACACCAATCCCACATGGCTCACCAAATTTCCTTCTTCTAGGTTAAACCGTTCCTTTGCAGTAATCGTTTTCATATTTAGTTTTCACTCTGTTTTCTCCTATATGGATACATTTAGTTGGAACTATAAATCAAACACGGTTTGTGCTAGCTCTTTGAAACTTGGCATAATAATGTAGTTGCAAGTTCTATCGCTATGGTTTGTGTCCTATTGAAGTAGCCCCAAGCAGAGACTGATGAGAATCACTTTCATTGAAAAGGGTTGCCCAGCTTTCAAAAAACTAAGAGTTTCCTGAAATCTCAGCAAACATTTTTTCACCCAATCTTGATGATACTTGCATTTAATGATCAGTACACCAATCCCACTTGGCTCACCAAATTTCGTTCTTCTAGGTTAAACCGTTGCTTTGCAGTAACCGTTTTCATGTTTAGGTTTCACTCTGTTTTCTCCTATATGGATACATGTAGTTGGAACTCTAAATCAACCACGGTTTGTGCTAGCTCTTTGAAACGTGGCACAATAATGTAGTTCAAAGTTCTATCGCTATGGTTTGTGTCCTTTTGAAGTAGCCCCAAGCAGAGACTGACGAGAATCACTTTCATTGAAAGCGGTTGCCAAGATTCCAAAAAACTACAAGTTTCCTGAAATCTCAGGAAACATTTTTTCACCCAATCATGATGATACTTGCATGTAATGATCAGTACACCAATCCCACTTGGCTCACCAAATTTCGTTCTTCTAGGTTAAACCGTTCCTTTGCAGTAACCGTTTTCATGTTTAGGTTTCACTCTGTTTTCTCCTATATGTATACATGTAGTTGGAACTCTAAATCAAACACTGTTTGTGCTAGCTCTTTGAAACTTGGCTCAATAATGTAGTTCCAAGTTCTATCGCTATGGTTTGTGTCCTATTGAAGTAGCCCCACGCATAGACTGACGAGAATCACTTTCTTTGAAAGGGGTTACCAAGCTTCCAAGAAACTACGAGTTTCCTGAAATCTCAGCAAACATTTTTTCACCCAATCTTGATGATACTTCCATTTAATGATCAGTACACCAATCCCACTTGGCTCACCAAATTTCGTTCCTCTAGGTTAAACCGTTCCTTTGCAGTAACCGTTTTCATGTTTAGGTTTCACTCTGTTTTCTCCTATATGGATACATGTAGTTGGAACTCTAAATCAAACACGGTTTGTGCTAGCTCTTTGAAACTTGGCACAATAATGTAGTTCCAAGTTCTATCGCTATGGTTTGTGTCCTATTGAATTAGCCCAAGCAGAGACTGACGAGAATCACTTTCATTGAAAGCGGTTTCCAAGCTCCCAAAAAACTATGAGTTTCCTGAAATCTCAGCAAACATTTTTTTTACCCAATCTTGATGATACTGGCAGGTAAAGATCAGTACACCAATCCCACTTGGCTTACCAAATTTCGTTCTTCTAGGTTAAACCGTTCCTTTGCAGTAACCTTTTTCATGTTTAGGTTTCACTCTGTTTTCTCCTATATGGATACATGTAGTTGGAACTCTAAATCAGACACGATTTTGCTAATCTCTTTGAAACTTGGCACAATAATGTAGTTGCAAGTTCTATCGCTATGGTTTGTGTCCTATTGAAGTAGCCCTAAGCAGACACTGATGTGAATCACTTTCTTTGAAACGGGTTGCCAAGCTTCCAAGAAACTACGAGTTTCCTGAAATCTCAGCAAACATTTTTTCACCCAATCTTGATGATACTTCCATTTAATCACCAGTACACCAATCCCACTTGGCTCACCAAATTTCGTTCTTCTAGGTTAAACCGTTCCTTTGCAGTAACCGTTTTCATGTTTAGGTTTCACTCTGTTTTCTCCAATATGGATACATGTAGTTGGAACTCTAAATCAAACACGGTTTGTGCTAGCTCTTTGAAACTTGGCACAATAATGTAGTTCCCAGTTCTATCGCTATGGTTTGTGTCCTATTGAAGTAGCCCCAAGCAGAGACTGACGAGAATCACTTTCATTGAAAGGGGTTGCCAACCTTCCAAAAAACTACGAGTTTCCTGAAATCTCGGCAAACATTTTTTCACCCAATCTTGATGATACTTCCATTTAATGATCAGTACACCAATCCCACTTGGCTCACCAAATTTCGTTCTTCTAGGTTAAACTGCTCCTTTGCAGTAACCGTTTTCATGTTTAGGTTTCACTCTGTTTTCTCCTATATGGATACATGTAGTTGGAACTCTAAATCAAACACGGTTTGTGCTAGCTCTTTGAAACTTGGCACAATAATGTAGTTGCAAGTTCTATCGCTATGGTTTGTGTCCTATTGAAGTAGCCCCAAGCAGAGACTGACGAGCATCACTTTCATTGAAAGGGGTTGCCAAGCTGCCAAAAAACTACGAGTTTCCTGAAATCTTAGCAAACATTTTTTCACCCAATCATGATGATACTTCCATTTAATCACCAGTTCACCAATCCCACTGGGCTCACCAAATTTCGTTCTTCTAGGTTAAATCGTTCCTTTGCAGTAACCGTTTTCATGTTTAGGTTTCACTCTGTTTTCTCTTATATAGATACATGTAGTTGGAACTTTAAATCAAACACGGTTTGTGCTAGCTCTTTGAAACTTGGCTCAATAATGTAGTTCCAATTCTATCGCTATGGTTTGTGTCCTATTGAAGTAGCCCCAAGAAGAGAGTGACGAGCATCACTTTCATTGAAAGCGGTTGCGAAGCTCCCAAAAAACTATGAGTTTCCTGAAATCTCAGCAAACATTTTTTCACCCTATCTTGATGATTCTTGCAGGTAATGATCAGTACACCAATCCCACTTGGCTCACCAAATTTCCTTCTTCTAGGTTAAACCGTTCCTTTGCAGTAACCGTTTTGATGTTTAGGTTTCACTCTGTTTTCTCCTATATGGATACATGTAGTTGGGACTTTAAATCAAACACGGTTTATGCTAGCTCTTTGAAACTTGGATCAATAATGTAGTTCCAAGTTCTATCGCTATGGTTTGTGTCCTATTGAAGTAGCCCCAAGAAGAGACTGACGAGCATCACTTTCATTGAAAGCGGTTGCCAAGCTTCCAAAAAACTATGATTTTCCTGAAATCTCAGCAAACATTTTTTCACCCAGTCTTGATGATACTTCCATTTAATCACCAGTACACCAATCCCACTTGGCTCACCAAATTTCGTTCTTCTAGGTTAAACCGTTCCTTTGAGGTAAACTTTTTCATGTTTAGGTTTCACTCTGTTTTCTCCTATATGGATACATGTTGTTGGAACTCTAAATCAAACACTGTTTGTGCTAGCTCTTTGAAACTTGGCACAATAATGTAGTTCCAAGTTCTATCGCTATGGTTTGTGTCCCATTGAAGTAGCCCCAAGCAGAGACTGACGAGAATCACTTTCTTTGAAACGGGTTGCCAAGCATCCAAGAAACTACGAGTTTCCTGAAATCTCAGCAAACATTTTTTCACCCAATCTTGATGATACTTCCATTTAATCACCAGTACACCAATCCCAATTGGCACACCAAATTTCGTTCTTCTAGGTTAAACCGTTCCTTTGCAGTAACCGTTTTCATGTTTAGGTTTCACTCTGTTTTCTCCTATAAGGATACATGTAGTTGGAACTCGAAATCAAACACGGTTTGTGCTCGCTCTTTGAAACTTGGCACAATAATGTAGTTCCAATTTCTATAGCTATGGTTTGTGTACTATTGAAGTAGCCCCAAGCAGAGACTGACGAGAATCTCTTTCATTGAATTGGGTTGCCAAGCTTCCTAAAAACTACGAGTTTCCTGAAATCTCAGGAAACATTTTTTCACCCAATCTTTATGATACTTCCATTTAATGATCAGTACACCAATCCCACTTGGCTCACCAAATTTCCTTCTTCTAGGTTAAACCGTTCCTTTGCAGTAATCGTTTTCATATTTAGGTTTCACTCTGTTTTCTCCTATATGGATACATGTAGTTGGAACTCTAAATCAAACACGGTTTGTGCTAGCTCTTTGAAACTTGGCATAATAATGTAGTTAAAGGTCCATCGCTATGGTTTGTGTCCTATTGAAGTAGCCCCAAGCAGAGACTGATGAGAATCACTTTCATTGAAAAGGGTTGCCCACCTTCCAAAAAACTAAGAGTTTCCTGAAATCTCAGCAAACATTTTTTCACCCAATCTTGATGATAATTCCATTTAATGATCAGTACACCAATCCCACTTGGCTCACCAAATTTCGTTCTTCTAGGTTAAACCGTTCCTTTGCAGTAACCGTTTTCATGTTTAGGTTTCACTCTGTTTTCTCCTATATGGATACATGTAGTTGGAACTCTAAATCAAACACGGTTTGTGCTAGCTCTTTGAAACTTGGCACAATAATGTAGTTCCAATTTCTATAGCTATGGTTTGTGTCCTATTGAAGTAGCCCCAACAGCGACTGACGAGAATCACTTTCATTGAAAGGGGTTGCCAAGCTTCCAAAAAACTACGAGTTTCCTGAAATCTCAGCAGACATTTTTTCACCCAATCTTGATGATACTTGCAGGTAAAGATCAGTACACCAATCCCACTTGGCTCACCAAATTTCCTTCTTCTAGGTTAAACCGCTCCTTTGCAGTAACCGTTTTCATGTTTAGGTTTCACTCTGTTTTCTCCTATATGGATACATGTAGTTGGAACTCTAAATCAAACACGGTTTGTGCTAGCTATTTGAAACTTGGCACAATATTGTAGTTCCAATTTCTACAGCTATGGTTTGTGTACTATTGAAGTAGCCCCAAGCAGAGACTGACGAGAATCACTTTCATTGAAAGGGGTTGCCAAGCTTCCAAAAAACTACGAGTTTCCTGAAATCTCGGCAAACATTTTTTCACCCAATCTTGATGATACTTGCAATTAATGATCAGTACACCAATCCCACTTGGCTCACCAAATTTTGTTCTTCTAGGTTAAACCGTTCCTTTGCAGGAACCGTTTTCATGTTTAGGTTTCACTCTGTTTTCTCCTATATGGATACATGTATTTGGTACTCTAAATCAAACACGGTTTGTGCTAGCTCTTTGAAACTTGGCACAATAATGTAGTTCCAATTTGTATAGCTATAGTTTGTGTACTATTGAAGTAGCCCCAAGCAGAGACTGACGAGAATCACTTTCATAGAAAGGGGTTGCCAAGCTTCAAAAAACTACGAGTTTCCTGAAATCTCAGCAAACATTTTTTCACCCAATCTTGATGATACTTCCAATTAATGATCAGTACACCAATCCCACTTGGCTCACCAAATTTCCTTCTTCTAGGTTAAACCTTTCCTTTGCAGTAACCGTTTTCATGTTTAGGTTTCACTCTGTGTTTTCTCCTACATGGATACATGTTGTTGGAACACTAAATCAAACACGGTTTGTGCTAGCTCTTTGAAACTTGGCACAATAATGTAGTTCCAAGTTCTATCGCTATGGTTTGTGTCCTATTGAAGTAGCCCCAAGCAGACACTGACGAGAATCAATTTCATTGGAAGGGTTTGCCAAGCTTCCAAGAAACTACGAGTTTCCTGAAATCTCAGCAAACATTTTTTCACCCAATCTTGATGATACTTCCATTTAATCACCAGAACACCAATCCCAATTGGCTCACCAAATTTAGTTCTTCTAGGTTAAACCGTTGCTTTGCAGTAACCGTTTACATGTTTAGGTTTCACTCTGTTTTCTCCTATATGGATACATGTAGTTGGAACTCGAAATCAAACACGGTTTGTGCTAGCTCTTTGAAACTTGGAACTATAATGTAGTTCCAATTTCTATAGCTATGGTTTTTGTATTATTGAAGTAGTCCCAAGCAGAGACCGACGAGAATCACTTTCATTGAAAGGGGTTGCCAAGCTTCCAAAAACTACGGGTTTCCTGAAATCTCAGGAAACATTTTTTCACCCAATCTTGATGATACTTCCATTTAATGATTAGTACACCAATCCCACTTGGCTCACCAAATTTCGTTCTTCTAGGTTAAACCGTTCCTTTGCAGTAACCGTTTTCATGTTTAGGTTTCACTCTGTTTTCTCCTCTATGGATACATGTAGTGGGAACTCTCAATCAAACACGGTTTGTGCTAGCTCTTTGAATCTTGGAACAATAATGTAGTTCTAATTTCTATAGCTATGGTTTGTGTCCTATTGAAGTAGCCCCAATCAGAGACTGACGAGAATCACTTTCATTGAAAGGGGTTGCCAAGCTCCAAAAAACTAGGAGATTCATGAAATCTCAAACAAACATTTTTTCACCCAATCTTGATGATACTTCCATTTAATGATCAGTACACCAATCCCACTTGGCTCACCAAATTTCGTTCTTCTAGGTTAAACCATTCCTTTGCAGTAACCGTTTTCATGTTTAGGTTTCACTCTGTTTTCTCCTATATGGATACATGTAGTTGGAAATCTAAATCAAACACGGTTTGTGCTAGCTCTTTGAAACATGGCATAATAATGTAGTTGCAAGTTATATCGCTATGGTTTGTGTCCTATTGAAGTAGCCCCAAGCAGAGACTAACGAGAATCACTTTCATTGAAAGGGGTTGCCAAGCTTCCAAAAAACTACGAGTTTCCTGAAATCTCGGCAAACATTTTTTCACCCAATCTTGATGATACTTCCATTTAATGATCAGTACACCAATCCCACTTGGCTCACCAAATTTCCTTCTTCTAGGTTAAACCGTTCCTTTGCAGTAACCGTTTTCATGTTTAGGTTTCACTCTGTTTTCTCCTATATGGATACATGTAGTTGGAACTCTAAATCAAACACGGTTTGTGCTAGCTCTTTGAAACTTGGCTCAATAATGTAGTTCAAAGTTGTATCGCTATGGTTTGTGTCCTATTGAAGTAGCCCCAAGAAGAGACTGACGAGCATCACTTTCATTGAAAGCGGTTGCCAAGATGCCAAAAAACTCTGAGTTTCCTGAAATCTCAGCAAACATTTTTCACCCTATCTTGATGATTCTTGCAGGTAATGTTCAGTACACCAATTCCACTTGGCTCACCAAATTTCGTTCTTCTAGGTTAAACCGTTCCTTTGAGGTAAACTTTTTCATGTTTAGGTTTCACTCTGTTTTCTCCTACATGGATACATGTAGTTGGAACTCTAAATCAAACACGGTTTGT
The DNA here is from genome assembly GCF_045843805.1 of Urocitellus parryii. NCBI lineage: Eukaryota > Metazoa > Chordata > Mammalia > Rodentia > Sciuridae > Urocitellus > Urocitellus parryii. Next base: position 25,138 of record NW_027553294.1, on the reverse strand, counting down.
GCTAGCTCTTTCAAACTTGGCACAATAATATACTTCCAAGTTTTATCGCTATGGTTTGTGTCCTATTGAAGTAGCCCCAATCAGAGACTGACGAGAATCACTTTCATTGAAAGGGGTTGCCAAGCTTCCAAAAAACTCCGAGTTTCCTGAAATCTCACCAAACTTTTTTTCACCCAATCGTGATGATACTTGCATTTAATGATCAGAACACCAATCCCAATTGGCTCACCAAATTTCGTTCTTCTAGGTTAAACAGTTCCTTTGAAGTAACCGTTTTCATTTTTAGGTTTCACTCTGTTTTCTCCTATATGGATACATGTAGTTGGAACTCTAAATCAAACACGGTTTGTGCTAGCTCTTTGAAACTTGGCACAATAATGTAGTTCTAATTTCTATAGCTATGGTTTGTGTCCTATTGAAGTTGCCCCAAGCAGGGACTGACGAGAATCACTTTCATTGAAAGGGGTTGCCAAGCTTCCAAAAAACTACGAGTTTCCTGAAATCTCAGCAAACTTTTTTTCACCCAATCGTGATGATACTTGATTTAATGATCAGTACACCAATCCCACTTGGCTCACCAAATTTCGTTCTTCTAGGTTAAACCGTTCCTTTGCAGTAACCGTTTTCATGTTTAGGTTTCACTCTGTTTTCTCATATATGGATATATGTAGTGGGAACTCTAAATCAAACACGGTTTGTGCTAGCTCTTTGAAACTTGGCACAATAATGTAGTTCAAAGTTCTATCGCTATGGTTTGTGTCCTATTGAAGTAGCCCCAAGCAGAGACTGACAAGAATCACTTTCATTGAAAGGGGGTGCCAAGCTTCCAAAAAACTACGAGTTTCCTGAAATCTCAGCAAACATTTTTTCACCCAATCTTGATGATACTTCCAATTAATGATCAGTACACCAATCTCACTTGGCTCACCAAATTTCGTTCTTCTAGGTTAAACCTTTCCTTTGCAGTAACCGTTTTCATGTTTAGGTTTCACTCTGTTTTCTTGTATATGGATACATGTAGTTGGAACTCTAAATCAAACACGGTTTGTGCTTGCTCTTTGAAACTTGGCACAATAATGTAGTTCAAAGTTCTATCGCTATGGTTTGTGTCCTTTTGAAGTAGCCCCAAGCAGAGACTGACGAGAATCACTTTCATTGAAAGGGGTTGCCAAGCTTCCAAAAAACTATGAGTTTCCTGAAATCTCAGCAAACATTTTTTCACGCAATCTTGATGATACTTGCAGGTAATGATCAGTACACGAATCCCACTTGGCTCACCAAATTTCGTTCTTCTAGGTTAAACCGTTTCTTTGCAGTAACCGTTTTCATGTTGAGGTTTCACTCTGTTTTCTCCTATATGGATTCATGTAGTTGGAAGTCTAAATCAAACACGGTTTGTGCTAGCTCTTTGAAACTTGGCTCAATAATGTAGTTCCAAGTTCTATCGCTATGGTTTGTGTCCTATTGAAGTAGCCCCAAGAAGAGACTGACGAGCATCACTTTCATTGAAAGCGGTTGCCAAGATCCCAAAAAACTCTGAGTTTCCTGAAATCTCAGCAAACATTTTTCACCCTATCTTGATGATTCTTGCAGGTAATGTTCAGTACACCAATCCCACTTGGCTCACCAAATTTCGTTCTTCTAGGTTAAACCGTTCCTTTGAGGTAAACTTTTTCATGTTTAGGTTTCACTCTGTTTTCTCCTACATGGATACATGTTGTTGGAACACTAAATCAAACACGGTTTGTGCTAGCTCTTTGAAACTTGGCACAATAATGTAGTTCCAAGTTCTATCGCTATGGTTTGTGTCCTATTTAAGTAGCCCCAAGCAGACACTGACGAGAATCACTTTCTTTGAAAGGGGTTGCCAAGCTTCCAAGAAACTACGAGTTTCCTGAAATCTCAGCAAACATTTTTTCACCCAATCTTGATGATACTTCCATTTAATCACCAGAACACCAATCCCAATTGGCTCACCAAATTTAGTTCTTCTAGGTTAAACCGTTGCTTTGCAGTAACCGTTTTCATGTTTAGGTTTCACTCTGTTTTCTCCTATATGGATACATGTAGTTGGAACTCTAAATCAAACACGGTTTGTGCTAGCTCTTTGAAACTTGGAACTATAATGTAGTTCCAATTTCTATAGCTATGGTTTGTGTATTATTGAAGTAGCCCCAAGCAGAGACCGACGAGAATCACTTTCATTGAAAGGGGTTGCCAAGCTTCCAAAAACTACGCGTTTCCTGAAATCTCAGGAAACATTTTTTCACCCAATCTTGATGATACTTCCATTTAATGATTAGTACACCAATCCCACTTGGCTCACCAAATTTCGTTCTTCTAGGTTAAAACGTTCCTTTGCAGTAACCGTTTTCATGTTTAGGTTTCACTCTGTTTTCTCCTATATGGATACATGTAGTTGGAACTCTAAATCAAACACGGTTTGTGCTAGCTCTTTCAAACTTGGCACAATAATATACTTCCAAGTTTTATCGCTATGGTTTGTGTCCTATTGAAGTAGCCCCAAGCAGAGACTGACGAGAATCACTTTCATTGAAAGGGGTTGCCAAGCTTCCAAAAAACTACGAGTTTCCTGAAATCTCACCAAACTTTTTTTCACCCAATCGTGATGATACTTGCATTTAATGATCAGAACACCAATCCCAATTGGCTCACCAAATTTCGTTCTTCTAGGTTAAACACTTCCTTTGAAGTAACCGTTTTCATGTTTAGGTTTCACTCTGTTTTCTCATATATGGATACATGTAGTGGGAACTCTAAATCAAACACGGTTTGTGCTAGCTCTTTGACACTTGGCACAATAATGTAGTTCAACGTTCTATCGCTATGGTTTGTGTCCTATTGAAGTAGCCCCAAGCAGAGACTGACAAGAATCACTTTCATTGAAAGGGGGTGCCAAGCTTCCAAAAAACTACGAGTTTCCTGAAATCTCAGCAAACATTTTTTCACCCAATCTTGATGATACTTGCAGGTAATGATCAGTACACGAATCCCACTTGGCTCACCAAATTTCGTTCTTCTAGGTTAAACCGTTCCTTTGCAGTAACCGTTTTCATGTTTAGGTTTCACTCTGTTTTCTCCTATATGGATACATGTAGTTGGAACTCTAAATCAAACACGGTTTGTGCTAGCTCTTTGAAACTTGGCTCAATAATGTAGTTCCAAGTTCTATCGCTATGGTTTGTGTCCTATTGAAGTAGCCCCAAGAAGAGACTGACGAGCATCACTTTCATTGAAAGCGGTTGCCAAGATCCCAAAAAACTCTGAGTTTCCTGAAATCTCAGCAAACATTTTTCACCCTATCTTGATGATTCTTGCAGGTAAAGTTCAGTACACCAATCCCACTTGGCTCACCAAATTTCGTTCTTCTAGGTTAAACCGTTCCTTTGAGGTAAACTTTTTCATGTTTAGGTTTCACTCTGTTTTCTCCTACATGGATAAATGTTGTTGGAACACTAAATCAAACACGGTTTGTGCTAGCTCTTTGAAACTTGGCACAATAATGTAGTTCCAAGTTCTATCGCTATGGTTTGTGTCCTATTGAAGTAGCCCCAAGCAGACACTGACGAGAATCAATTTCATTGGAAGGGTGTGCCAAGCTTCCAAGAAACTACGAGTTTCCTGAAATCTCAGCAAACATTTTTTCACCCAATCTTGATGATACTTCCATTTAATCACCAGAACACCAATCCCAATTGGCTCACCAAATTTAGTTCTTCTAGGTTAAACCGTTGCTTTGCAGTAACCGTTTTCATGTTTAGGTTTCACTCTGTTTTCTCCTATATGGATACATGTAGTTGGAACTCGAAATCAAACACGGTTTGTGCTCGCTCTTTGAAACTTGGCACAATAATGTAGTTCCAAGTTCTATAGCTATGGTTTGTGTACTATTGAAGTAGCCCCAAGCAGAGACTGACGAGAATCTCTTTCATTGAAATGGGTTGCCAAGCTTCCTAAAAACTACGAGTTTCCTGAAATCTCAGGAAACATTTTTTCACCCAATCTTTATGATACTTCCATTTAATGATCAGTACACCAATCCCACTTGGCTCACCAAATTTCCTTCTTCTAGGTTAAACCGTTCCTTTGCAGTAATCGTTTTCATATTTAGGTTTCACTCTGTTTTCTCCTATATGGATACATGTAGTTGGAACTATAAATCAAACACGGTTTGTGCTAGCTCTTTGAAACTTGGCATAATAATGTAGTTCAAAGTTCCATCGCAATGGTTTGTGTCCTATTGAAGTAGCCCCAAGCAGAGGGTGATGAGAATCACTTTCATTGAAAAGGGTTGCCCACCTTCCAAAAAACTAAGAGTTTCCTGAAATCTCAGCAAACATTTTTTCACCCAATCTTGATGTTAATTCCATTTAATTATCAGTACACCAATCCCACTTGGCTCACCAAATTTCGTTCTTCTAGGTTAAACCGTTCCTTTGCAGTAACCGTTTTCATGTTTAGGTTTCACTCTGTTTTCTCCTATATGGATACATGTAGTTGGAACTCTAAATCAAACACGGTTTGTGCTAGCTCTTTGAAACTTGGCACAATAATGTAGTTCCAATTTCTATAGCTATGGTTTGTGTCCTATTGAAGTAGCCCCAACAGCGACTGACGAGAATCACTTTCATTGAAAGGGGTTGCCAAGCTTCCAAAAAACTACGAGTTTCCTGAAATCTCAGCAGACATTTTTTCACCCAATCTTGATGATACTTGCAGGTAAAGATCAGTACACCAATCCCACTTGGCTCACCAAATTTCGTTCTTCTAGGTTAAACCGCTCCTTTGCAGTAACCGTTTTCATGTTTAGGTTTCACTCTGTTTTCTCCTATATGGATACATGTAGTTGGAACTCTAAATCAAACACGGTTTGTGCTAGCTATTTGAAACTTGGCACAATATTGTAGTTCCAATTTCTACAGCTATGGTTTGTGTACTATTGAAGTAGCCCCAAGCAGAGACTGACGAGAATCACTTTCATTGAAAGGGGTTGCCAAGCTTCCAAAAAACTACGAGTTTCCTGAAATCTCGGCAAACATTTTTTCACCCAATCTTGATGATACTTGCATTTAATGATCAGTACACCAATCCCACTTGGCTCACCAAATTTTGTTCTTCTAGGTTAAACCGTTCCTTTGCAGGAACCGTTTTCATGTTTAGGTTTCACTCTGTTTTCTCCTATAGATACATGTAGTTGGAAACTCGAAATCAAACACGGTTTGTGCTCGCTCTTTGAAACTTGGCACAATAATGTAGTTCCAATTTCTATAGCTATGGTTTGTGTACTATTGAAGTAGCCCCAAGCAGAGACTGACGAGAATCTCTTTCATTGAAATGGGTTGCCAAGCTTCCTAAAAACTACGAGTTTCCTGAAATCTCAGGAAACATTTTTTCACCCAATCTTTATGATACTTCCATTTAATGATCAGTACACCAATCCCACTTGGCTCACCAAATTTCCTTCTTCTAGGTTAAACCGTTCCTTTGCAGTAATCGTTTTCATATTTAGGTTTCACTCTGTTTTCTCCTATATGGATACATGTAGTTGGAACTATAAATCAAACACGGTTTGTGCTAGCTCTTTGAAACTTGGCATAATAATGTAGTTCAAAGTTCCATCGCTATGGTTTGTGTCCTATTGAAGTAGCCCCAAGCAGAGACTGATGAGAATCACTTTCATTGAAAAGGGTTGCCCACCTTCCAAAAAACTAAGAGTTTCCTGAAATCTCAGCAAACATTTTTTCACCCAATCTTGATGATAATTCCATTTAATGATCAGTACACCAATCCCACTTGGCTCACCAAATTTCGTTCTTCTAGGTTAAACCGTTCCTTTGCAGTAACCGTTTTCATGTTTAGGTTTCACTCTGTTTTCTCCTATATGGATACATGTATTTGGAACTCTAAATCAAACACGGTTTGTGCTAGCTCTTTGAAACTTGGCACAATAATGTAGTTCCAATTTCTATAGCTATGGTTTGTGTCCTATTGAAGTAGCCCCAACAGCGACTGACGAGAATCACTTTCATTGAAAGGGGTTGTAAAGCTTCCAAAAAACTACGAGTTTCCTGAAATCTCAGCAGACATTTTTTCACCCAATCTTGATGATACTTGCAGGTAAAGATCAGTACACCAATCCCACTTGGCTCACCAAATTTCGTTCTTCTAGGTTAAACCGCTCCTTTGCAGTAACCGTTTTCATGTTTAGGTTTCACTCTGTTTTCTCCTATATGGATACATGTAGTTGGAACTCTAAATCAAACACGGTTTGTGCTAGCTATTTGAAACTTGGCACAATATTGTAGTTCCAATTTCTACAGCTATGGTTTGTGTACTATTGAAGTAGCCCCAAGCAGAGACTGACGAGAATCACTTTCATTGAAAGGGGTTGCCAAGCTTCCAAAAAACTACGAGTTTCCTGAAATCTCGGCAAACATTTTTTCACCCAATCTTGATGATACTTGCATTTAATGATCAGTACACCAATCCCACTTGGCTCACCAAATTTTGTTCTTCTAGGTTAAACCGTTCCTTTGCAGGAACCGTTTTCATGTTTAGGTTTCACTCTGTTTTCTCCTATATGGATACATGTATTTGGTACTCTAAATCAAACACGGTTTGTGCTAGCTCTTTGAAACTTGGCACAATAATGTAGTTCCAATTTGTATAGCTATAGTTTGTGTACTATTGAAGTAGCCCCAAGCAGAGACTGACGAGAATCACTTTCATAGAAAGGGGTTGCCAAGCTTCAAAAAACTACGAATTTCCTGAAATCTCAGCAAACATTTTTTCACCCAATCTTGATGATACTTCCAATTAATGATCAGTACACCAATCCCACTTGGCTCACCAAATTTCCTTCTTCTAGGTTAAACCTTTCCTTTGCAGTAACCGTTTTCATGTTTAGGTTTCACTCTGTTTTCTCGTATATGGATACATGTAGTTGGAACTCTAAATCAAACACGGTTTGTCCTAGCTCTTTGAAACTTGGCACAATAATGTAGTTCCAAGTTCTATCGCTATGGTTTGTGTCCTTTTGAAGTTGCCCCAAACAGGGACTGACGAGAATCACTTTCATTGAAAGGGGTTGCCAAGCTTCCAAAAAAACTACGAGTTTCCTGAAATCTCAGCAAACATTTTTTCACCCAATCTTGATGATACTGGCAGGTAATGATCAGTACAAAAATCCCACTTGGCTCACCAAATTTCGTTCTTCTAGGTTAAACCGTTCCTTCGCAGTAACCATTTTCATGTTTAGGTTTCACTCTGTTTTCTCCTATATGGATACATGTATTTGGAACTCAAAATCAAGCACGGTTTGTGCTAGCTCTTTGAAACTTGGCACAATAATGTAGTTCCAATTTCTATAGCTATGGTTTGTGTCCTATTGAAGTTGCCCCAAACAGGGACTGACGAGAATCACTTTCATTGAAAGGGGTTGCCAAGCTTCCAAAAAACTACGAGTTTCCTGAAATCTCAGCAAACTTTTTTTCACCCAATCGTGATGATACTTGATTTAATGATCAGTACACCAATCCCACTTGGCTCACCAAATTTCGTTCTTCTAGGTTAAACCGTTCCTTTGCAGTAACCGTTTTCATGTTTAGGTTTCACTCTGTTTTCTCATATATGGATATATGTAGTGGGAACTCTAAATCAAACACGGTTTGTGCTAGCTCTTTGAAACTTGGCACAATAATGTAGTTCAAAGTTCTATCGCTATGGTTTGTGTCCTATTGAAGTAGCCCCAAGCAGAGACTGACAAGAATCACTTTCATTGAAAGGGGGTGCCAAGCTTCCAAAAAACCCACGAGTTTCCTGAAATCTCAGCAAACATTTTTTCACGCAATCTTGACGATACTACCATTTAAGGATCAGTACACCAATCGGACTTGGCTCACCAAATTTCGTTCTTCTAGGTTAAACCGTTCCTTTGCAGTAAACGTTTTCATGTTTAGGTTTCACTCTGTTTTCTCCTATATGGATACATGTAGTTGGAACTCTAAATCAAACACGGTTTGTGCTAGCTCTTTCAAACTTGGCACAATAATATACTTCCAAGTTCTATCGCTATGGTTTGTGTCCTATTGAAGTAGCCCAAGCAGAGACTGACGAGAATCACTTTCATTGAAAGGGGTTGCCAAGCTTCCAAAAAACTACGAGTTCCTGAAATCTCAGCAAACTTTTTTTCACCCAATCGTGATGATACTTGCATTTAATGATCAGAACACCAATCCCAATTGGCTCACCAAATTTCGTTCTTCTAGGTTAAACAGTTCCTTTGAAGTAACCGTTTTCATTTTTAGGTTTCACTCTGTTTTCTCCTATATGGATACAAGTAGTTGGAACTCTAAATCAAACACGGTTTGTGCTAGCTCTTTGAAACTTGGCACAATAATGTAGTTCTAATTTCTATAGCTATGGTTTGTGTCCTATTGAAGTTGCCCCAAGCAGGGACTGACGAGAATCACTTTCATTGAAAGGGGTTGCCAAGCTTCCAAAAAACTACGAGTTTCCTGAAATCTCAGCAAACTTTTTTTCACCCAATCGTGATGATACTTGATTTAATGATCAGTACACCAATCCCACTTGGCTCACCAAATTTCGTTCTTCTAGGTTAAACCGTTCCTTTGCAGTAACCGTTTTCATGTTTAGGTTTCACTCTGTTTTCTCATATATGGATATATGTAGTGGGAACTCTAAATCAAACACGGTTTGTGCTAGCTCTTTGAAACTTGGCACAATAATGTAGTTCAAAGTTCTATCGCTATGGTTTGTGTCCTATTGAAGTAGCCCCAAGCAGAGACTGACAAGAATCACTTTCATTGAAAGGGGGTGCCAAGCTTCCAAAAAACTACGAGTTTCCTGAAATCTCAGCAAACATTTTTTCACCCAATCTTGATGATACTTGCAGGTAATGATCAGTACACGAATCCCACTTGGCTCACCAAATTTCGTTCTTCTAGGTTAAACCGTTCCTTTGCAGTAACCGTTTTCATGTTTAGGTTTCACTCTGTTTTCTCCTATATGGATACATGTAGTTGGAACTCTAAATCAAACACGGTTTGTGCTAGCTCTTTGAACCTTGGCTCAATAATGTAGTTCCAAGTTCTATCGCTATGGTTTGTGTCCTATTGAAGTAGCCCCAAGAAGAGACTGACGAGCATCACTTTCATTGAAAGCGGTTGCCAAGATCCCAAAAAACTCTGAGTTTCCTGAAATCTCAGCAAACATTTTTCACCCTATCTTGATGATTCTTGCAGGTAAAGTTCAGTACACCAATCCCACTTGGCTCACCAAATTTCGTTCTTCTAGGTTAAACCGTTCCTTTGAGGTAAACTTTTTCATGTTTAGGTTTCACTCTGTTTTCTCCTACATGGATACATGTTGTTGGAACACTAAATCAAACACGGTTTGTGCTAGCTCTTTGAAACTTGGCACAATAATGTAGTTCCAAGTTCTATCGCTATGGTTTGTGTCCTATTGAAGTAGCCCCAAGCAGACACTGACGAGAATCAATTTCATCGGAAGGGTTTGCCAAGCTTCCAAGAAACTACGAGTTTCCTGAAATCTCAGCAAACATTTTTTCACCCAATCTTGATGATACTTCCATTTAATCACCAGAACAACAATCCCAATTGGCTCACCAAATTTAGTTCTTCTAGGTTAAACCGTTGCTTTGCAGTAACCGTTTTCATGTTTAGGTTTCACTCTGTTTTCTCCTATATGGATACATGTAGTTGGAACTCGAAATCAAACACGGTTTGTGCTCGCTCTTTGAAACTTGGCACAATAATGTAGTTCCAATTTCTATAGCTATGGTTTGTGTACTATTGAAGTAGCCCCAAGCAGAGACTGACGAGAATCTCTTTCATTGAAATGGGTTGCCAAGCTTCCTAAAAACTACGAGTTTCCTGAAATCTCAGGAAACATTTTTTCACCCAATCTTTATGATACTTCCATTTAATGATCAGTACACCAATCCCACTTGGCTCACCAAATTTCCTTCTTCTAGGTTAAACCGTTCCTTTGCAGTAATCGTTTTCATATTTAGGTTTCACTCTGTTTTCTCCTATATGGATACATGTAGTTGGAACTATAAATCAAACACGGTTTGTGCTAGCTCTTTGAAACTTGGCATAATAATGTAGTTCAAAGTTCCATCGCTATGGTTTGTGTCCTATTGAAGTAGCCCCAAGCAGAGACTGATGAGAATCACTTTCATTGAAAAGGGTTGCCCACCTTCCAAAAAACTAAGAGTTTCCTGAAATCTCAGCAAACATTTTTTCACCCAATCTTGATGATAATTCCATTTAATGATCAGTACACCAATCCCACTTGGCTCACCAAATTTCGTTCTTCTAGGTTAAACCGTTCCTTTGCAGTAACCGTTTTCATGTTTAGGTTTCACTCTGTTTTCTCCTATATGGATACATGTATTTGGAACTCTAAATCAAACACGGTTTGTGCTAGCTCTTTGAAACTTGGCACAATAATGTAGTTCCAATTTCTATAGCTATGGTTTGTGTCCTATTGAAGTAGCCCCAACAGCGACTGACGAGAATCACTTTCATTGAAAGGGGTTGCCAAGCTTCCAAAAAACTACGAGTTTCCTGAAATCTCAGCAGACATTTTTTCACCCAATCTTGATGATACTTGCAGGTAAAGATCAGTACACCAATCCCACTTGGCTCACCAAATTTCGTTCTTCTAGGTTAAACCGCTCCTTTGCAGTAACCGTTTTCATGTTTAGGTTTCACTCTGTTTTCTCCTATATGGATACATGTAGTTGGAACTCTAAATCAAACACGGTTTGTGCTAGCTATTTGAAACTTGGCACAATATTGTAGTTCCAATTTCTACAGCTATGGTTTGTGTACTATTGAAGTAGCCCCAAGCAGAGACTGACGAGAATCACTTTCATTGAAAGGGGTTGCCAAGCTTCCAAAAAACTACGAGTTTCCTGAAATCTCGGCAAACATTTTTTCACCCAATCTTGATGATACTTGCATTTAATGATCAGTACACCAATCCCACTTGGCTCACCAAATTTTGTTCTTCTAGGTTAAACCGTTCCTTTGCAGGAACCGTTTTCATGTTTAGGTTTCACTCTGTTTTCTCCTATATGGATACATGTATTTGGTACTCTAAATCAAACACGGTTTGTGCTAGCTCTTTGAAACTTGGCACAATAATGTAGTTCCAATTTGTATAGCTATAGTTTGTGTACTATTGAAGTAGCCCCAAGCAGAGACTGACGAGAATCACTTTCATAGAAAGGGGTTGCCAAGCTTCAAAAAACTACGAATTTCCTGAAATCTCAGCAAACATTTTTTCACCCAATCTTGATGATACTTCCAATTAATGATCAGTACACCAATCCCACTTGGCTCACCAAATTTCCTTCTTCTAGGTTAAACCTTTCCTTTGCAGTAACCGTTTTCATGTTTAGGTTTCACTCTGTTTTCTCGTATATGGATACATGTAGTTGGAACTCTAAATCAAACACGGTTTGTCCTAGCTCTTTGAAACTTGGCACAATAATGTAGTTCCAAGTTCTATCGCTATGGTTTGTGTCCTTTTGAAGTTGCCCCAAACAGGGACTGACGAGAATCACTTTCATTGAAAGGGGTTGCCAAGCTTCCAAAAAACTACGAGTTTCCTGAAATCTCAGCAAACATTTTTTCACCCAATCTTGATGATACTGGCAGGTAATGATCAGTACAAAAATCCCACTTGGCTCACCAAATTTCGTTCTTCTAGGTTAAACCGTTCCTTCGCAGTAACCATTTTCATGTTTAGGTTTCACTCTGTTTTCTCCTATATGGATACATGTATTTGGAACTCAAAATCAAGCACGGTTTGTGCTAGCTCTTTGAAACTTGGCACAATAATGTAGTTCCAATTTCTATAGGTATGGTTTGTGTCCTATTGAAGTTGCCCCAAACAGGGACTGACGAGAATCACTTTCATTGAAAGGGGTTGCCAAGCTTCCAAAAAACTACGAGTTTCCTGAAATCTCAGCAAACTTTTTTTCACCCAATCGTGATGATACTTGATTTAATGATCAGTACACCAATCCCACTTGGCTCACCAAATTTCGTTCTTCTAGGTTAAACCGTTCCTTTGCAGTAACCGTTTTCATGTTTAGGTTTCACTCTGTTTTCTCATATATGGATATATGTAGTGGGAACTCTAAATCAAACACGGTTTGTGCTAGCTCTTTGAAACTTGGCACAATAATGTAGTTCAAAGTTCTATCGCTATGGTTTGTGTCCTATTGAAGTAGCCCCAAGCAGAGACTGACAAGAATCACTTTCATTGAAAGGGGGTGCCAAGCTTCCAAAAAACCACGAGTTTCCTGAAATCTCAGCAAACATTTTTTCACGCAATCTTGACGATACTACCATTTAAGGATCAGTACACCAATCGGACTTGGCTCACCAAATTTCGTTCTTCTAGGTTAAACCGTTCCTTTGCAGTAAACGTTTTCATGTTTAGGTTTCACTCTGTTTTCTCCTATATGGATACATGTAGTTGGAACTCTAAATCAAACACGGTTTGTGCTAGCTCTTTCAAACTTGGCACAATAATATACTTCCAAGTTCTATCGCTATGGTTTGTGTCCTATTGAAGTAGCCCCAAGCAAGACTGACGAGAATCACTTTCATTGAAAGGGGTTGCCAAGCTTCCAAAAAACTACGAGTTTCCTGAAATCTCAGCAAACTTTTTTTCACCCAATCGTGATGATACTTGCATTTAATGATCAGAACACCAATCCCAATTGGCTCACCAAATTTCGTTCTTCTAGGTTAAACAGTTCCTTTGAAGTAACCGTTTTCATTTTTAGGTTTCACTCTGTTTTCTCCTATATGGATACAAGTAGTTGGAACTCTAAATCAAACACGGTTTGTGCTAGCTCTTTGAAACTTGGCACAATAATGTAGTTCAAAGTTCTATCGCTATGGTTTGTGTCCTATTGAAGTAGCCCCAAGCAGAGACTGACAAGAATCACTTTCATTGAAAGGGGGTGCCAAGCTTCCAAAAAACTACGAGTTTCCTGAAATCTCAGCAAACATTTTTTCACCCAATCTTGATGATACTTCCAATTAATGATCAGTACACCAATCCCACTTGGCTCACCAAATTTCGTTCTTCTAGGTTAAACCTTTCCTTTGCAGTAACCGTTTTCATGTTTAGGTTTCACTCTGTTTTCTTGTATATGGATACATGTAGTTGGAACTCTAAATCAAACACGGTTTGTCCTAGCTCTTTGAAACTTGGCACAATAATGTAGTTCAAAGTTCTATCGCTATGGTTTGTGTCCTTTTGAAGTAGCCCCAAGCAGAGACTGACGAGAATCACTTTCATTGAAAGGGGTTGCCAAGCTTCCAAAAAACTATGAGTTTCCTGAAATCTCAGCAAACATTTTTTCACGCAATCTTGATGATACTTGCAGGTAATGATCAGTACACGAATCCCACTTGGCTCACCAAATTTCGTTCTTCTAGGTTAAACCGTTTCTTTGCAGTAACCGTTTTCATGTTTAGGTTTCACTCTGTTTTCTCCTATATGGATTCATGTAGTTGGAAGTCTAAATCAAACACGGTTTGTGCTAGCTCTTTGAAACTTGGCTCAATAATGTAGTTCCAAGTTCTATCGCTATGGTTTGTGTCCTATTGAAGTAGCCCCCAGAAGAGACTGACGAGCATCACTTTCATTGAAAGCGGTTGCCAAGATCCCAAAATACTCTGAGTTTCCTGAAATCTCAGCAAACATTTTTCACCCTATCTTGATGATTCTTGCAGGTAATGTTCAGTACACCAATCCCACTTGGCTCACCAAATTTCGTTCTTCTAGGTTAAACCGTTCCTTTGAGGTAAACTTTTTCATGTTTAGGTTTCACTCTGTTTTCTCCTACATGGATACATGTTGTTGGAACACTAAATCAAACACGGTTTGTGCTAGCTCTTTGAAACTTGGCACAATAATGTAGTTCCAAGTTCTATCGCTATGGTTTGTGTCCTATTTAAGTAGCCCCAAGCAGACACTGACGAGAATCACTTTCTTTGAAAGGGGTTGCCAAGCTTCCAAGAAACTACGAGTTTCCTGAAATCTCAGCAAACATTTTTTCACCCAATTTTGATGATACTTCCATTTAATCACCAGAACACCAATCCCAATTGGCTCACCAAATTTAGTTCTTCTAGGTTAAACCGTTGCTTTGCAGTAACCGTTTTCATGTTTAGGTTTCACTCTGTTTTCTCTTATATGGATACATGTAGTTGGAACTCTAAATCAAACACGGTTTGTGCTAGCTCTTTGAAACTTGGAACTATAATGTAGTTCCAATTTCTATACCTATGGTTTGAGTATTATTGAAGTAGCCCCAAGCAGAGACCGACGAGAATCACTTTCATTGAAAGGGGTTGCCAAGCTTCCAAAAACTACGCGTTTCCTGAAATCTCAGGAAACATTTCTTCACCCAATCTTGATGATACTTCCATTTAATGATTAGTACACCAATCCCACTTGGCTCACCAAATTTCGTTCTTCTAGGTTAAACCGTTCCTTTGCAGTAACCGTTTTCATGTTTAGGTTTCACTCTGTTTTCTCCTATATGGATACATGTAGTTGGAACTCTAAATCAAACACGGTTTGTGCTAGCTCTTTCAAACTTGGCACAATAATATACTTCCAAGTTTTATCGCTATGGTTTGTGTCCTATTGAAGTAGCCCCAATCAGAGACTGACGAGAATCACTTTCATTGAAAGGGGTTGCCAAGCTTCCAAAAAACTCCGAGTTTCCTGAAATCTCACCAAACTTTTCTTCACCCAATCGTGATGATACTTGCATTTAATGATCAGAACACCAATCCCAATTGGCTCACCAAATTTCGTTCTTCTAGGTTAAACAGTTCCTTTGAAGTAACCGTTTTCATGTTTAGGTTTCACTCTGTTTTCTCATATATGGATACATGTAGTGGGAACTCTAAATCAAACACGGTTTGTGCTAGCTCTTTGAAACTTGGCACAATAATGTAGTTCAAAGTTCTATCGCTATGGTTTGTGTCCTATTGAAGTAGCCCCAAGCAGAGACTGACAAGAAACACTTTCATTGAAAGGGGGTGCCAAGCTTCCAAAAAACTACGAGTTTCCTGAAATCTCAGCAAACATTTTTTCACCCAATCTTGATGATACTTCCAATTAATGATCAGTACACCAATCCCACTTGGCTCACCAAATTTCGTTCTTCTAGGTTAAACCTTTCCTTTGCAGTAACCGTTTTCATGTTTAGGTTTCACTCTGTTTTCTTGTATATGGATACATGTAGTTGGAACTCTAAATCAAACACGGTTTGTGCTAGCTCTTTGAAACTTGGCACAATAATGTAGTTCAAAGTTCTATCGCTATGGTTTGTGTCCTTTTGAAGTAGCCCCAAGCAGAGACTGACGAGAATCACTTTCATTGAAAGGGGTTGCCAAGCTTCCAAAAAACTACGAGTTTCCTGAAATCTCAGCAAACATTTTTTCACGCAATCTTGATGATACTTGCAGGTAATGATCAGTACACGAATCCCACTTGGCTCACCAAATTTCGTTCTTCTAGGTTAAACAGTTCCTTTGCAGTAACCGTTTTCATGTTTAGGTTTCACTCTGTTTTCTCCTATATGGATACATGTAGTTGGAACTCTAAATCAAACACGGTTTGTGCTAGCTCTTTGAAACTTGGCTCAATAATGTAGTTCCAAGTTCTATCGCTATGGTTTGTGTCCTATTGAAGTAGCCCCAAGAAGAGACTGACGAGCATCACTTTCATTGAAAGCGGTTGCCAAGATCCCAAAATACTCTGAGTTTCCTGAAATCTCAGCAAACATTTTTCACCCTATCTTGATGATTCTTGCAGGTAAAGTTCAGTACACCAATCCCACTTGGCTCACCAAATTTCGTTCCTCTAGGTTAAACCGTTCCTTTGAGGTAAACTTTTTCATATTTAGGTTTCACTCTGTTTTCTCCTACATGGATACATGTTGTTGGAACACTAAATCAAACACGGTTTGTGCTAGCTCTTTGAAACTTGGCACAATAATGTAGTTCCAAGTTCTATCGCTATGGTTTGTGTCCTATTGAAGTAGCCCCAAGCAGACACTGACGAGAATCAATTTCATTGGAAGGGTTTGCCAAGCTTCCAAGAAACTACGAGTTTCCTGAAATCTCAGCAAACATTTTTTCACCCAATCTTGATGATACTTCCATTTAATCACCAGAACACCAATCCCAATTGGCTCACCAAATTTAGTTCTTCTAGGTTAAACCGTTGCTTTGCAGTAACCGTTTACATGTTTAGGTTTCACTCTGTTTTCTCCTATATGGATACATGTAGTTGGAACTCGAAATCAAACACGGTTTGTGCTAGCTCTTTGAAACTTGGAACTATAATGTAGTTCCAATTTCTATAGCTATGGTTTTTGTATTATTGAAGTAGTCCCAAGCAGAGACCGACGAGAATCACTTTCATTGAAAGGGGTTGCCAAGCTTCCAAAAACTACGGGTTTCCTGAAATCTCAGGAAACATTTTTTCACCCAATCTTGATGATACTTCCATTTAATGATTAGTACACCAATCCCACTTGGCTCACCAAATTTCGTTCTTCTAGGTTAAACCGTTCCTTTGCAGTAACCGTTTTCATGTTTAGGTTTCACTCTGTTTTCTCCTCTATGGATACATGTAGTGGGAACTCTCAATCAAACACGGTTTGTGCTAGCTCTTTGAATCTTGGAACAATAATGTAGTTCTAATTTCTATAGCTATGGTTTGTGTCCTATTGAAGTAGCCCCAATCAGAGACTGACGAGAATCACTTTCATTGAAAGGGGTTGCCAAGCTCCAAAAAACTAGGAGATTCATGAAATCTCAAACAAACATTTTTTCACCCAATCTTGATGATACTTCCATTTAATGATCAGTACACCAATCCCACTTGGCTCACCAAATTTCGTTCTTCTAGGTTAAACCATTCCTTTGCAGTAACCGTTTTCATGTTTAGGTTTCACTCTGTTTTCTCCTATATGGATACATGTAGTTGGAAATCTAAATCAAACACGGTTTGTGCTAGCTCTTTGAAACATGGCATAATAATGTAGTTGCAAGTTATATCGCTATGGTTTGTGTCCTATTGAAGTAGCCCCAAGCAGAGACTAACGAGAATCACTTTCATTGAAAGGGGTTGCCAAGCTTCCAAAAAACTACGAGTTTCCTGAAATCTCGGCAAACATTTTTTCACCCAATCTTGATGATACTTCCATTTAATGATCAGTACACCAATCCCACTTGGCTCACCAAATTTCCTTCTTCTAGGTTAAACCGTTCCTTTGCAGTAACCGTTTTCATGTTTAGGTTTCACTCTGTTTTCTCCTATATGGATACATGTAGTTGGAACTCTAAATCAAACACGGTTTGTGCTAGCTCTTTGAAACTTGGCTCAATAATGTAGTTCAAAGTTGTATCGCTATGGTTTGTGTCCTATTGAAGTAGCCCCAAGAAGAGACTGACGAGCATCACTTTCATTGAAAGCGGTTGCCAAGATGCCAAAAAACTCTGAGTTTCCTGAAATCTCAGCAAACATTTTTCACCCTATCTTGATGATTCTTGCAGGTAATGTTCAGTACACCAATTCCACTTGGCTCACCAAATTTCGTTCTTCTAGGTTAAACCGTTCCTTTGAGGTAAACTTTTTCATGTTTAGGTTTCACTCTGTTTTCTCCTACATGGATACATGTAGTTGGAACTCTAAATCAAACACGGTTTGTGCTAGCTCTTTCAAACTTGGCACAATAATATACTTCCAAGTTTTATCGCTATGGTTTGTGTCCTATTGAAGTAGCCCCAATCAGAGACTGACGAGAATCACTTTCATTGAAAGGGGTTGCCAAGCTTCCAAAAAACTCCGAGTTTCCTGAAATCTCACCAAACTTTTTTTCACCCAATCGTGATGATACTTGCATTTAATGATCAGAACACCAATCCCAATTGGCTCACCAAATTTCGTTCTTCTAGGTTAAACAGTTCCTTTGAAGTAACCGTTTTCATTTTTAGGTTTCACTCTGTTTTCTCCTATATGGATACATGTAGTTGGAACTCTAAATCAAACACGGTTTGTGCTAGCTCTTTGAAACTTGGCACAATAATGTAGTTCTAATTTCTATAGCTATGGTTTGTGTCCTATTGAAGTTGCCCCAAGCAGGGACTGACGAGAATCACTTTCATTGAAAGGGGTTGCCAAGCTTCCAAAAATCTACGAGTTTCCTGAAATCTCAGCAAACTTTTTTTCACCCAATCGTGATGATACTTGATTTAATGATCAGTACACCAATCCCACTTGGCTCACCAAATTTCGTTCTTCTAGGTTAAACCGTTCCTTTGCAGTAACCGTTTTCATGTTTAGGTTTCACTCTGTTTTCTCATATATGGATATATGTAGTGGGAACTCTAAATCAAACACGGTTTGTGCTAGCTCTTTGAAACTTGGCACAATAATGTAGTTCAAAGTTCTATCGCTATGGTTTGTGTCCTATTGAAGTAGCCCCAAGCAGAGACTGACAAGAATCACTTTCATTGAAAGGGGGTGCCAAGCTTCCAAAAAACTACGAGTTTCCTGAAATCTCAGCAAACATTTTTTCACCCAATCTTGATGATACTTCCAATTAATGATCAGTACACCAATCTCACTTGGCTCACCAAATTTCGTTCTTCTAGGTTAAACCTTTCCTTTGCAGTAACCGTTTTCATGTTTAGGTTTCACTCTGTTTTCTTGTATATGGATACATGTAGTTGGAACTCTAAATCAAACACGGTTTGTGCTTGCTCTTTGAAACTTGGCACAATAATGTAGTTCAAAGTTCTATCGCTATGGTTTGTGTCCTTTTGAAGTAGCCCCAAGCAGAGACTGACGAGAATCACTTTCATTGAAAGGGGTTGCCAAGCTTCCAAAAAACTATGAGTTTCCTGAAATCTCAGCAAACATTTTTTCACGCAATCTTGATGATACTTGCAGGTAATGATCAGTACACGAATCCCACTTGGCTCACCAAATTTCGTTCTTCTAGGTTAAACCGTTTCTTTGCAGTAACCGTTTTCATGTTGAGGTTTCACTCTGTTTTCTCCTATATGGATTCATGTAGTTGGAAGTCTAAATCAAACACGGTTTGTGCTAGCTCTTTGAAACTTGGCTCAATAATGTAGTTCCAAGTTCTATCGCTATGGTTTGTGTCCTATTGAAGTAGCCCCAAGAAGAGACTGACGAGCATCACTTTCATTGAAAGCGGTTGCCAAGATCCCAAAAAACTCTGAGTTTCCTGAAATCTCAGCAAACATTTTTCACCCTATCTTGATGATTCTTGCAGGTAATGTTCAGTACACCAATCCCACTTGGCTCACCAAATTTCGTTCTTCTAGGTTAAACCGTTCCTTTGAGGTAAACTTTTTCATGTTTAGGTTTCACTCTGTTTTCTCCTACATGGATACATGTTGTTGGAACACTAAATCAAACACGGTTTGTGCTAGCTCTTTGAAACTTGGCACAATAATGTAGTTCCAAGTTCTATCGCTATGGTTTGTGTCCTATTTAAGTAGCCCCAAGCAGACACTGACGAGAATCACTTTCTTTGAAAGGGGTTGCCAAGCTTCCAAGAAACTACGAGTTTCCTGAAATCTCAGCAAACATTTTTTCACCCAATCTTGATGATACTTCCATTTAATCACCAGAACACCAATCCCAATTGGCTCACCAAATTTAGTTCTTCTAGGTTAAACCGTTGCTTTGCAGTAACCGTTTTCATGTTTAGGTTTCACTCTGTTTTCTCCTATATGGATACATGTAGTTGGAACTCTAAATCAAACACGGTTTGTGCTAGCTCTTTGAAACTTGGAACTATAATGTAGTTCCAATTTCTATAGCTATGGTTTGTGTATTATTGAAGTAGCCCCAAGCAGAGACCGACGAGAATCACTTTCATTGAAAGGGGTTGCCAAGCTTCCAAAAACTACGCGTTTCCTGAAATCTCAGGAAACATTTTTTCACCCAATCTTGATGATACTTCCATTTAATGATTAGTACACCAATCCCACTTGGCTCACCAAATTTCGTTCTTCTAGGTTAAAACGTTCCTTTGCAGTAACCGTTTTCATGTTTAGGTTTCACTCTGTTTTCTCCTATATGGATACATGTAGTTGGAACTCTAAATCAAACACGGTTTGTGCTAGCTCTTTCAAACTTGGCACAATAATATACTTCCAAGTTTTATCGCTATGGTTTGTGTCCTATTGAAGTAGCCCCAAGCAGAGACTGACGAGAATCACTTTCATTGAAAGGGGTTGCCAAGCTTCCAAAAAACTACGAGTTTCCTGAAATCTCACCAAACTTTTTTTCACCCAATCGTGATGATACTTGCATTTAATGATCAGAACACCAATCCCAATTGGCTCACCAAATTTCGTTCTTCTAGGTTAAACACTTCCTTTGAAGTAACCGTTTTCATGTTTAGGTTTCACTCTGTTTTCTCATATATGGATACATGTAGTGGGAACTCTAAATCAAACACGGTTTGTGCTAGCTCTTTGACACTTGGCACAATAATGTAGTTCAACGTTCTATCGCTATGGTTTGTGTCCTATTGAAGTAGCCCCAAGCAGAGACTGACAAGAATCACTTTCATTGAAAGGGGGTGCCAAGCTTCCAAAAAACTACGAGTTTCCTGAAATCTCAGCAAACATTTTTTCACCCAATCTTGATGATACTTGCAGGTAATGATCAGTACACGAATCCCACTTGGCTCACCAAATTTCGTTCTTCTAGGTTAAACCGTTCCTTTGCAGTAACCGTTTTCATGTTTAGGTTTCACTCTGTTTTCTCCTATATGGATACATGTAGTTGGAACTCTAAATCAAACACGGTTTGTGCTAGCTCTTTGAAACTTGGCTCAATAATGTAGTTCCAAGTTCTATCGCTATGGTTTGTGTCCTATTGAAGTAGCCCCAAGAAGAGACTGACGAGCATCACTTTCATTGAAAGCGGTTGCCAAGATCCCAAAAAACTCTGAGTTTCCTGAAATCTCAGCAAACATTTTTCACCCTATCTTGATGATTCTTGCAGGTAAAGTTCAGTACACCAATCCCACTTGGCTCACCAAATTTCGTTCTTCTAGGTTAAACCGTTCCTTTGAGGTAAACTTTTTCATGTTTAGGTTTCACTCTGTTTTCTCCTACATGGATAAATGTTGTTGGAACACTAAATCAAACACGGTTTGTGCTAGCTCTTTGAAACTTGGCACAATAATGTAGTTCCAAGTTCTATCGCTATGGTTTGTGTCCTATTGAAGTAGCCCCAAGCAGACACTGACGAGAATCAATTTCATTGGAAGGGTGTGCCAAGCTTCCAAGAAACTACGAGTTTCCTGAAATCTCAGCAAACATTTTTTCACCCAATCTTGATGATACTTCCATTTAATCACCAGAACACCAATCCCAATTGGCTCACCAAATTTAGTTCTTCTAGGTTAAACCGTTGCTTTGCAGTAACCGTTTTCATGTTTAGGTTTCACTCTGTTTTCTCCTATATGGATACATGTAGTTGGAACTCGAAATCAAACACGGTTTGTGCTCGCTCTTTGAAACTTGGCACAATAATGTAGTTCCAAGTTCTATAGCTATGGTTTGTGTACTATTGAAGTAGCCCCAAGCAGAGACTGACGAGAATCTCTTTCATTGAAATGGGTTGCCAAGCTTCCTAAAAACTACGAGTTTCCTGAAATCTCAGGAAACATTTTTTCACCCAATCTTTATGATACTTCCATTTAATGATCAGTACACCAATCCCACTTGGCTCACCAAATTTCCTTCTTCTAGGTTAAACCGTTCCTTTGCAGTAATCGTTTTCATATTTAGGTTTCACTCTGTTTTCTCCTATATGGATACATGTAGTTGGAACTATAAATCAAACACGGTTTGTGCTAGCTCTTTGAAACTTGGCATAATAATGTAGTTCAAAGTTCCATCGCAATGGTTTGTGTCCTATTGAAGTAGCCCCAAGCAGAGGGTGATGAGAATCACTTTCATTGAAAAGGGTTGCCCACCTTCCAAAAAACTAAGAGTTTCCTGAAATCTCAGCAAACATTTTTTCACCCAATCTTGATGTTAATTCCATTTAATTATCAGTACACCAATCCCACTTGGCTCACCAAATTTCGTTCTTCTAGGTTAAACCGTTCCTTTGCAGTAACCGTTTTCATGTTTAGGTTTCACTCTGTTTTCTCCTATATGGATACATGTAGTTGGAACTCTAAATCAAACACGGTTTGTGCTAGCTCTTTGAAACTTGGCACAATAATGTAGTTCCAATTTCTATAGCTATGGTTTGTGTCCTATTGAAGTAGCCCCAACAGCGACTGACGAGAATCACTTTCATTGAAAGGGGTTGCCAAGCTTCCAAAAAACTACGAGTTTCCTGAAATCTCAGCAGACATTTTTTCACCCAATCTTGATGATACTTGCAGGTAAAGATCAGTACACCAATCCCACTTGGCTCACCAAATTTCGTTCTTCTAGGTTAAACCGCTCCTTTGCAGTAACCGTTTTCATGTTTAGGTTTCACTCTGTTTTCTCCTATATGGATACATGTAGTTGGAACTCTAAATCAAACACGGTTTGTGCTAGCTATTTGAAACTTGGCACAATATTGTAGTTCCAATTTCTACAGCTATGGTTTGTGTACTATTGAAGTAGCCCCAAGCAGAGACTGACGAGAATCACTTTCATTGAAAGGGGTTGCCAAGCTTCCAAAAAACTACGAGTTTCCTGAAATCTCGGCAAACATTTTTTCACCCAATCTTGATGATACTTGCATTTAATGATCAGTACACCAATCCCACTTGGCTCACCAAATTTTGTTCTTCTAGGTTAAACCGTTCCTTTGCAGGAACCGTTTTCATGTTTAGGTTTCACTCTGTTTTCCTCCTATATGGATACATGTATTTGGTACTCTAAATCAAACACGGTTTGTGCTAGCTCTTTGAAACTTGGCACAATAATGTAGTTCCAATTTGTATAGCTATAGTTTGTGTACTATTGAAGTAGCCCCAAGCAGAGCTGACGAGAATCACTTTCATAGAAAGGGGTTGCCAAGCTTCAAAAAACTACGAGTTTCCTGAAATCTCAGCAAACATTTTTCACCCAATCTTGATGATACTTCCAATTAATGATCAGTACACCAATCCCACTTGGCTCACAAATTTCCTTCTTCTAGGTTAAACCTTTCCTTTGCAGTAACCGTTTTCATGTTTAGGTTTCACTCTGTTTTCTCCTATATGGATACAAGTAGTTGGAACTCTAAATCAAACACGGTTTGTCCTAGCTCTTTGAAACTTGGCACAATAATGTAGTTCAAAGTTCTATCGCTATGGTTTGTGTCCTTTTGAAGTAGCCCCAAGCAGAGAACAACGTGAATCACTTTCATTGAAAGGGGTTGCCAAGCTTCCAAAAAACTACGAGTTTCCTGAAATCTCAGCAAACATTTTTTCACCCAATCTTGATGATACTTGCAGGTAATGATCAGTACACCAATCCCACTTGGCTCACCAAATTTCGTTCTTCTAGGTTAAACCGTTCCTTTGCAGTAACCGTTTTCATGTTTAGGTTTCACTCTGTTTTCTCCTATATGGATACATGTAGTTGGAACTCTAAATCAAACACGGTTTGTGCTAGCTCTTTGAAACTTGGAAGTATAATGTAGTTCAAATTTCTATAGCTATGGTTTGTGTATTATTGAAGTAGCCCCAAGTAGAGACTGACGAGAATCACTTTCATTGAAAGGGGTTGCCAAGCTTCCAAAAACTACGAGTTTCCTGAAATCTCAGCAAACATTTTTTCACCCAATCGTGATGATACTTGCATTTAATGATCAGAACACCAATCCCAATTGGCTCACCAAATTTCCTTCTTTTAGGTTAAACAGTTCCTTTGAAGTAACCGTTTTCATTTTTAGGTTTCACTCTGTTTTCTCCTATATGGATACATGTAGTTGGAACTCTAAATCAAACACGGTTTGTGCTAGCTCTTTGAAACTTGGCACAATAATGTAGTTCTAATTTCTATAGCTATGGTTTGTGTCCTATTGAAGTTGCCCCAAACAGGGACTGACGAGAATCACTTTCATTGAAAGGGGTTGCCAAGCTTCCAAAAAACTACGAGTTTCCTGAAATCTCAGCAAACTTTTTTCACCCAATCGTGATGATACTTGATTTAATGATCAGTACACCAATCCCACTTGGCTCACCAAATTTCGTTCTTCTAGGTTAAACCGTTCCTTTGCAGTAACCGTTTTCATGTTTAGGTTTCACTCTGTTTTCTCATATATGGATATATGTAGTGGGAACTCTAAATCAAACACGGTTTGTGCTAGCTCTTTGAGACTTGGCACAATAATGTAGTTCAAAGTTCTATCGCTATGGTTTGTGTCCTATTGAAGTAGCCCCAAGCAGAGACTGACAAGAATCACTTTCATTGAAAGGGGGTGCCAAGCTTCCAAAAAACTACGAGTTTCCTGATATCTCAGCAAACATTTTTTCACCCAATCTTGATGATACTTCCAATTAATGATCAGTACACCAATCCCACTTGGCTCACCAAATTTCGTTCTTCTAGGTTAAACCTTTCCTTTGCAGTAACCGTTTTCATGTTTAGGTTTCACTCTGTTTTCTTGTATATGGATACATGTAGTTGGAACTCTAAATCAAACACGGTTTGTGCTAGCTCTTTGAAACTTGGCACAATAATGTAGTTCAAAGTTCTATCGCTATGGTTTGTGTCCTTTTGAAGTAGCCCCAAGCAGAGACTGACGAGAATCACTTTCATTGAAAGGGGTTGCCAAGCTTCCAAAAAACTATGAGTTTCCTGAAATCTCAGCAAACATTTTTTCACGCAATCTTGATGATACTTGCAGGTAATGATCAGTACACGAATCCCACTTGGCTCACCAAATTTCGTTCTTCTAGGTTAAACCGTTTCTTTGCAGTAACCGTTTTCATGTTTAGTTTCACTCTGTTTTCTCCTATATGGATTCATGT
>NW_027553293.1:0-41950 GCF_045843805.1 Urocitellus parryii | reverse complement strand
CTCCTATATGGATACATGTAGTTGGAACTCTAAATCAAAACACGGTTTGTGCTAGCTCTTTGAAACGTGGCACAATAATGTAGTTCCAAGTTCTATCGCTATGGTTTGTGTCCGATTGAAGTAGCCCCAAGCAGAGATTGACGAGAATCACTTTCATTCAAAGGTGTTGCCAAGCTTCCAAAAAACTACGAGTTTCCTGAAATCTCAGCAAACATTTTTTCGCCCAATCTTGATGATACTTCCATTTAATGATCAGTACACCAATCCCACTTGGCTCACCAAATTTCGTTCTTCTATGTTAAACCGTTCGTTTGCAGTGACCGTTTTCATGTTTAGGTTTCACTGTGTTTTCTCCTATATGGATACATGTAGTTGGAACTCTAAATCATACACGGTTTGTGCTAGCTCTTTGAAACTTGGCACAATAATGTAGTTCCAAGTTCTATCGCTATGTCTTTTGTCCTATTGAAGTAGCCCCCAGCAGACACTGACGAGAATCACTTTCATTGAAAGGGGTTGCCAAGCTTCCAAAAATCGACGAGTTTCCTGAAATATCAGCAAACATTTTTTTCACCCAAACTTGATGATGCTTGCAGGTAATGATCAGTACACCAATCCCACTTGGCTCACCAAGTTTCGTTCTTCTAGGTTAAACCGTTCCTTTGCAGAAACCGTTTTCATGTTTAGGTTTCACTCTATTTTCTCCTATATGGATACATGTATTTGGAACTCTAAATCATACACGTTTTGTGCCACCTCTTTGAAATTTGGCACAATATGTAGTTCCAAGTTCTATCGCTATGGTTTGTGTCCTATTGAAGTAGACCCAAGCAGAGACTGACGAGAATCACTTTCATTGAAAGTTGTAGCCAAGCTTCCAAAATCTACGAGTTTCCGGATATCTCAGCAAATATTTTTTCACCCAATCTTGATGATACTTGCAGGTAATGATCAGTACACTAATCCCACTTGGCTCACCAAATGTCGTTATTCTAGGTTAAACAGTTCCTTTACAGTAACCGTTTTCATGTTTAGTTTTCACTCTGTTTTCTCCTATATGGATTCATGTAGTTGGAACTCTAAATCAAACACGGTTTGTGCTAGCTCTTTGAAACTTGGCACAATAATGTAGTTCCAAGTTCTATCGCTATGGTTTGTGTCCTTTTGAAGTAGCCCCAAGAAAAGACTGACGAGATTCACTTTCATTGAAAGGGTTGCCAAGCTTCCAAAAAACGACGAGTTTCCTGAAATCTCATCAAGCAATTTTTTCACCCAATCTTGATGATATTTGCAGGTAATGATAAGTACACCAATCCCACTTGGCTCACCAAATTTCGTTCTTTTAGATTAAACCGTTCCTTTGCAGGAACCGTTTTGATTTTTAGGTTTCACTCTGTTTTCTCCTATATGGATACATGTATTTGGAACTCTAAATCAAACACGGTTTGTGCTAGCTCTTTGAAACTTGGCACAATAATGTAGTTCCAAGTTCTATCGCTATGGTTTGTGTCCTATTGAAGTAGCCCCAAGCAGAGACTGACGAGAATCACTTTCATTGAAAGGGGTTGCCAAGCTTCCAAACAGCTCTGAGTTTCCGGATATCTCAGCAAACATTCTTCCACCTAATCTCGATGATACTTGCAGGTAATGATCAGCACACCAATCCCACTTGGCTCACCAAATTTCGTTCTTCTAGGTTAAACCGTTCCTTTGCAGGAACCATTTTCATGTTTAGGTTTCACTCTGTTTTCTCCTATATGGATACATGTAGTTGGAACTCTAAATCAAACACGGTTTGTGCTAGCTCTTTGAAACTTAGCACAATAATGTAGTTCCAAGTTCTATCGCTATGGTTTGTGTCCTATTGAAGTAGACCAAAGCAGAGACTGACGAGAATCACTTTCATTAAAAGGGGTTGCCAAGCTTCCAAAAAACGACGAGTTTCCTGAAATCTCAGCAAACATTTTTTCACCCAATCTTGATGATACTTCCATTTAATGATCAGTACAGCATTCCCACTTGTCTCACCAAATTTCGTTCTTCTCGGTTAAACTGTTCCTTTGCAGGAATCGTTTTCATTTTTAGGTTTCACTCTGTTTTCTCCTATATGGATACATGTAGTTGGAACTCTAAATCAAACACGGTTTGTGCTAGCTCTTTGAAACTTAGCACAATAATGCACTTCCAAGTTCTATTACTATGGTTTGTGTCCTATTGAAGTAGCCCCAAGCAGAGACTGACGAGAATCACTTTCATTGAAAGTTGTAGCCAAGCTTCCAAAATCTACGAGTTTCCGGATATCTCAGCAAACATTTTTTCACCGAATCTTGATGATACTTGCAGGTAATGATAAGTACACCAATACCACTTGGCTCATCAAATTTCGTTCTTCTAGATAAAACCGTCCTTTGCAGGAACCGTTTTCATTTTTAGGTTTCACTCTATTTTCTCCTATATGGATACATGTATTTGGAACTCTAAATCAAATACGGTTTGTGCTAGCTCTTTGAAACTTGGCACAATAATGCACTTCCAAGTTCTATTACTATGGTTTGTGTCCTATTGAAGTAGCCCCAAGCAGAGACTGACGAGAATCACTTCCATTGAAAGTTGTAGCCAAGCTTCCAAAATCTACGAGTTTCCGGATATC
Source organism: Urocitellus parryii (assembly GCF_045843805.1). Lineage (NCBI taxonomy): Eukaryota > Metazoa > Chordata > Mammalia > Rodentia > Sciuridae > Urocitellus > Urocitellus parryii. The sequence goes on along the minus strand of NW_027553293.1, from coordinate 39,300 downwards.
TCAGCAAACATTTTTTCACCCAATCTTGATGATACTTGCAGGTAATGATCAGTAAACTAATCCCACTTGGCTCACCAAATGTCGTTATTCTAGGTTAAACCGTTCCTTTACAGTAACCGTTTTCATGTTTAGGTTTCACTCTGTTTTCTCCTATATGGATTCATGTAGTTGGAACTCTAAATCAAACACGCTTTGTGCTAGCTCTTTGAAACTTGGCACAATAATGTAGTTCCAAGTTCTATCGCTATGCTTTGTGTCCTTTTGAAGTAGCCCCAAGAAGAGACTGACGAGATTCACTTTCATTGAAAGGGGTTGCCAAGCTTCCAAAAAACGACGAGTTTCCTGAAATCTCATCAAGCATTTTTTCACCCAATCTTGATGATATTTGCAGGTAATGATAAGTACAAAAATCCCACTTGGCTCACCAAATTTCGTTCTTCTAGATTAAACCGTTCCTTTGAAGGAACCGTTTTCATTTTTAGGTTTCACTCTATTTTCTCCTATATGGATACATGTATTCGGAACTCTAAATAAAACACAGTTTGTGCTAGCTCTTTGAAACTTGGCAGAATAATGTAGTTCCAAGTTCTATTGCTATGGTTTGTGTCCTATTGAAGTAGCCCCAAGCAGAGACTGACGAGAATCACTTTCATTGAATGGGGTTGCCAAGCTTCCAAACAGCTATGAGTTTCCGGATATCGCAGCAAACATTTTTCCACCTAATCTCGATGATACTTGCAGGTAATGATCAGTACCCCAATCCCACTTGGCTCAACAAATTTCGTTCTTCTAGGTTAAACCGTTCCTTTGCAGGAACCGTTTTCATGTTTCGGTTTCACTCTGTTTTCTCCTATATGGATACATGTAGTGGGAACTCTAAATCAAACACGGTTTGTGCTAGCTCTTTGAAACTTGGCACAATAATGTAGTTCCAAGTTCTATCGCTATGGTTTGTGTCCTAATGAAGTAGACCCAAGCAGAGACTGACGAGAATCAATTTCATTCAAAGGGGTTGCCATGCTTCCAAAAAACTTCGAGTTTCCTGAAATCTCAGCAAACATTTTTTCACCCAATCTTGATGATACTTCCATTTAATGATCAGTACACCAATCCCACTTGGCTCACCAAATTTCGTTCTTCTAAGTTAAACCGTTCCTTTGCAGTAACCGTTTTCATGTTTAGGTTTCACTCTGTTTTCTCCTATATGGATACATGTAGTTGGAACTCTAAATCAAACACGGTTTGTGCTAGCTCTTTGAAACTTGGCACAATAATGTAGTTCCAAGTTCTATCGCCATGGTTTGTGTACTATTGAAGTAGCCCCAAGCAGAGACTGACGAGAATCACTTTCATTCAAAGGGGTTGCCAAGCTTCCAAAAAACTACGAGTTTCCTGAAATCTCAGCAAACATTTTTTCACCCAATCTAGATGATACTTGAAGGTAATTAACAGTACACCAATCCCACTTGGCTCACCAAATTTCGTTCTTTTAGGTTAAACCGTTTGTTTGCAGTAACCGTTTTCATGTTTAGGTTTCACTCTGTTTTCTCCTATATGGATACATGTAGTTGGAACTCTAAATCATACACGGTTTGTGCTAGCCCTTTGAAACTTGGCACAATAATGTATTTCCAAGTTCTATCGCTATGTCTTGTGTCCTATTGAAGTAGCCCCAAGCAGAGACTGACGAGAATCACTTCATTGAAAGGGGTTGAAAAAACTTCCAAAAAACGACGAGTTTCCTGAAATCTCAGCAAGCATTTTTTCACCGAATCTTGATGATACTTGCAGGTAATGATAAGTACACCAATACCACTTGGCTCACCAAATTTCGTTCTTCTAGATTAAAACCGTCCTTTGCAGGAACCGTTTTCATTTTTAGGTTTCACTCTATTTTCTCCTATATGGATACATGTATTTGGAACTCTAAATCAAATACGGTTTGTGCTAGCTCTTTGAAACTTGGCACAATAATGCACTTCCAAGTTCTATTACTATGGTTTGTGTCCTATTGAAGTAGCCCCAAGCAGAGACTGACGAGAATCACTTTCATTGAAAGTTGTAGCCAAGCTTCCAAAATCTACGAGTTTCCGGATATCTCAGCAAACATTTTTTCACCCAATCTTGATGATACTTGCAGGTAATGATCAGAACACTAATCCCACTTGGCTCACCAAATGTCGTTATTCTAGGTTAAACCGTTCCTTTACAGTAACCATTTTCATGTTTAGGTTTCACTCTGTTTTCTCCTATATGGATTCATGTAGTTGGAACTCTAAATCAAACACGCGTTGTGCTAGCTCTTTGAAACTTGGCACAATAATGTAGTTCCAAGTTCTATCGCTATGCTTTGTGTCCTTTTGAAGTAGCCCCAAGAAGAGACTGACGAGATTCACTTTCATTGAAAGGGGTTGCCAAGCTTCCAAAAAACGACGAGTTTCCTGAAATCTCATCAAGCATTTTTTCACCCAATCTTGATGATATTTGCAGGTAATGATAAGTACAAAAATCCCACTTGGCTCACCAAATTTCGTTCTTCTAGATTAAACCGTTCCTTTGCAGGAACCGTTTTCATTTTTAGGTTTCACTCTGTTTTCTCCTATATGGATACATGTATTTGGAACTCTAAATCAAACACGGTTTGTGCTAGCTCTTTGAAACTTGGCACAATAATGTAGTTCCAAGTTCTATTGCTATGGTTTGTGTCCTATTGAAGTAGCCCCAAGCAGAGACTGACGAGAATCACTTTCATTGAAAGGGGTTGCCAAGCTTCCAAACAGCTATGAGTTTCCGGATATCGCAGCAAACATTTTTCCACCTAATATCGATGATACTTGCAGGTAATGATCAGTACCCCAATCCCACTTGGCTCACCAAATTTTCGTTCTTCTAGGTTAAACCGTTCCTTTGCAGGAACCGTTTTCTTGTTTCGGTTTCACTCTGTTTTCTCCTATATGGATACATGTAGTGGGAACTCTAAATCAAACACGGTTTGTGCTAGCTCTTTGAAACTTGGCACAATAATGTAGTTCCAAGTTCTATATCTATGGTTTGTGTCCTAATGAAGTAGACCCAAGCAGAGACTGACGAGAATCAATTTCATTCAAAGGGGTTGCCATGCTTCCAAAAAACTTCGAGTTTCCTGAAATCTCAGCAAACATTTTTTCACCCAATCATGATGATACTTCCATTTAATGATCAGTACACCATTCCCACTTGGCTCACCAAATTTCGTTCTTCTAAGTTAAACTGTTCCTTTGCAGTAACCGTTTTCATGTTTAGGTTTCACTCTGTTTTCTCCTATATGGATACATGTAGTTGGAACTCTAAATCAAACACGGTTTGTGCTAGCTCTTTGAAACTGGCACAATAATGTAGTTCCAAGTTCTATCGCTATGGTTTGTGTTCTATTGAAGTAGCCCCAAGCAGAGACTGACGAGAATCACTTTCATTCAAAGGGGTTGCCAAGCTTCCAAAAAACTACGAGTTTCCTGAAATCTCAGCAAACATTTTTTCACCCAATCTAGATGATACTTGCAGGTAATTATCAGTACACCAATCCCACTTGGCTCACCAAATTTCGTTCTTTTAGGTTAAACCGTTTGTTTGCAGTAACCGTTTTCATGTATAGGTTTCACTCTGTTTTCTCCTATATGGATACATGGTGTTGGAACTCTAAATCATACACGGTTTGTGCTAGCTCTTTGAAACTTGGCACAATAATGTAGTTCCAAGTTCTATCGCTATGTCTTGTGTCCTATTGAAGTAGCCCCAAGAAGAGACTGACGAGAATCAATTTCATTGAAAGGGGTTGCCAAACTTCCAAAAAACGACGAGTTTCCTGAAATCTCAGCAAGCATTTTTTCACCCAATCTTGATGATACTTGCAGGTAATGATAAGTACACCAATACCACTTGGCTCACCAAATTTCGTTCTTCTAGATGAAACCGTCATTTGCAGGAACCGTTTTCATTTTTAGGTTTCACTCTATTTTCTCCTATATGGATACATGTATTTGGACCTCTAAATCAAATACGGTTTTTGCTAGCTCTTTGAAACTTGGCACAATAATGCAGTTCCAAGTTCTATTACTATGGTTTGTGTCCTATTGAAGTAGCCCCAAGCAGAGACTGACGAGAATCACTTTCATTGAAAGGGGTTGCCAAGCTTCCAAAATCTACGAGTTTCCGGATATCTCAGCAAACATTTTTTCACCCAATCTTGATGATACTTGCAGGTAATGATCAGTACACTAATCCCACTTGGCTCACCAAATGTCGTTATTCTAGGTTAAACAGTTCCTTTACAGTAACCGTTTTCATGTTTAGGTTTCACTCTGTTTTCTCCTAATGGATACATGTAGTTGGAACTCCTAAATCAAACACGCTTTGTGCTAGCTCTTTGAAACTTGGCACAATAATGTAGTTCCAAGTTCTATCGCTATGGTTTGTGTCCTTTTGAAGTAGCCCCAAGAAGAGACTGACGAGATTCACTTTCATTGAAAGGGGTTGCCAAGCTTCCAAAAAACGACGAGTTTCCTGAAATCTCATCAAGCATTTTTTCAACAATCTTGATGATATTTGCAGGTAATGATAAGTACACCAATCCCACTTGGCTCACCAAATTTCGTTCTTCTAGATTAAACCGTTCCTTTGCAGGAACCGTTTTCATTTTTAGGTTTTCACTCTGTTTTCTCCTATATGGATACATGTATTTGGAACTCTAAATCAAACACGGTTTGTGCTAGCTCTTTGAAACTTGGCACAATAATGTAGTTCCAAGTTCTATCGCTATGGTTTGTGTCCTATTGAAGTAGCCCCAAGCAGAGACTGACGAGAATCACTTTCATTGAAAGGGGTTGCCAAGCTTCCAAACAGCTCTGAGTTTCCGGATATCTCAGCAAACATTCTTCCACCTAATCTCGATGATACTTGCAGGTAATGATCAGCACACCAATCCCACTTGGCTCAAGAAATTTCGTTCTTCTAGGTTAAACCGTTCCTTTGCAGGAACCATTTTCATGTTTAGGTTTCACTCTGTTTTCTCCTATATGGATACATGTAGTTGGAACTCTAAATCAAACACGGTTTGTGCTAGCTCTTTGAAACTTGGCACAATAATGTAGTTCCAAGTTCTATCACTATGGTTTGTGTCCGATTGAAGTAGACCAAAGCAGAGACTGACGAGAATCACTTTCATTAAAAGGGGTTGCCAAGCTTCCAAAAAACGACGAGTTTCCTGAAATCTCAGAAAAACATTTTTTCACCCAATCTTGATGATACTTCCATTTAATGATCAGTACAGCATTCCCACTTGTCTCACCAAATTTCGTTCTTCTAGGTTAAACCGTTCCTTTGCAGGAAACGTTTTCATTTTTAGGTTTCATTCTATTTTCTCCTATATGGATACATGTAGTGGGAACTCTAAATCAAACACGGTTTGTGCTAGCTCTTTGAAACTTGGCACAATAATGTAGTTCCAAGTTCTATCGCCATGGTTTGTGTCCTATTGAAGTAGCCCCAAGAAGAGACTGACGAGAATCACTTTCATTGAAAGGGGTTGGCAAGCTTCCAAAAAACGACCGAGTTTCCTGAAATCTCAGGAAACATTTTTTCGCCCAATCTTGATGATACTTCCATTTAATGATCAGTACACCAATCCCACTTGGCTCACCAAATTTCGTTCTTCTATGTTAAACCGTTCGTTTGCAGTGACCGTTTTCATGTTTAGGTTTCACTGTGTTTTCTCCTATATGGATACATGTAGTTGGAACTCTAAATCATACACGGTTTGTGCTAGCTCTTTGAAACTTGGCACAATAATGTAGTTCCAAGTTCTGTCGCTATGTCTTGTGTCCTATATGAAGTACCCCCAAGCAGAGACTGACGAGAATCACTTTCATTGAAAGGCTTGCCAAGCTTCCAAAAAACTACGAGTTTCCTGAAATCTCAGCAAACATTTTTTCACCCAAACTTGATGATGTTTGCAGGTAATGATCAGTACACCAATCCCACTTGACTCTCCAAATTTCGTTCTTCTAGTTAAACCGTTCCTTTGCAGAAACCGTTTTCATGTTTAGGATTCACTCTATTTTCTCCTATATGGATACATGTATTTGGAACTCATAAATCAAACACGGTTTGTGCTAGCACTTTGAAATTTGGCAAAATAATGTAGTTCCAAGTTCTATCGCTGTGCTTTGTGTCCTATTGAAGTAGCCCCAAGCAGAGACTGACGAGAATCACTTTCATTCAAAGGGTTGCCAAGCTTCCAAAAAACGACGAGTTTCCGGATATCTCAGCAAACATTTTTCCACCTAATCTTGATGATACTTGCAGGTAATGATCAGTACACTAATCCGACTTGCCTCACCAAATTTCGTTCTTCTAGGTTAAACCGTTTCATTGCAGGAACCGTTTTCATGTTTAGGTTTCACTCTGTTTTCTCCAATATGGATACATGTATTTGGAACTCTAAATCAAACACGGATTGTGCTAGCTCTAGGAAACTTGGCACAATAATGTTGTTCCAAGTTCTATCACTATGTCTTTGTGTCCTAATGAAGTAGACCCTAGCAGAGACTGACGAGAATCACTTTCATTCAAAGGGGTTGCCAAGCTTCCAAAAAACTACGAGTTTCCTGAAATCTCAGCAAATATTTTTTCACCCAATCTTGATAATACTTCCAGGTAATGATAAGTACACCAATCCCACTTGGTTCACCAAATTTCGTTCTTCTAGGTTTAACCGTTCCTTTCAGTAACCGTTTTCATGTTTAGGTTTCACTCTGTTTTCTCCTATATGGATACATGTAGTTGGAACTCTAAATCAAACACGGTTTGTGCTAGCTCTTTGAAACGTGGCACAATAATGTAGTTCCAAGTTCTATCGCTATGGTTGTGTCCGATTGAAGTAGCCCCAAGCAGAGATTGACGAGAATCACTTTCATTGAAAGGGGTTGCCAAGCTTCCAAAAAACTACGAGTTTCCTGAAATCTCAGGAAACATTTTTTCGCCCAATCTTGATGATACTTCCATTTAATGATCAGTACACCAATCCCACTTGGCTCACCAAATTTCGTCTTCTATGTTTAAACCGTTCGTTTGCAGTGACCGTTTTCATGTTTAGGTTTCACTGTGTTTTCTCCTATATGGATACATGTAGTTGGAACTCTAAATCATACACGGTTTGTGCTAGCTCTTTGAAACTTGGCACAATAATGTAGTTCCAAGTTCTATCGCTATGTCTTTTGTCCTATTGAAGTAGCCCCCAGCGGACACTGAGGAGAATCACTTTCATTGAAAGGGGTTGCCAAGCTTCCAAAAATCGACGAGTTTCCTGAAATATCAGCAAACATTTTTTCACCCAAACTTGATGATGCTTGCAGGTAATGATCAGTACACCAATCCCACTTGGCTCACCAAGTTTCGTTCTTCTAGGTTAAACCGTTCCTTTGCAGAAACCGTTTTCATGTTTAGGTTTCACTCTATTTTCTCCTATATGGATACATGTATTTGGAACACTAAATCATACAAGTTTTGTGCCACCTCTTTGAAATTTGGCACAATAATGTAGTTCCAAGTTCTATCGCTATGGTTTGTGTCCTATATGAAGTAGACCCAAGCAGAGACTGACGAGAATCACTTTCATTGAAAGGGGTTGCAAAGCTTCCAAAAAGCTACGAGTTTCCGGATATCTCAGCAAACATTTTTCCACCTAATCTTGATGATACTTGCAGGTAATGATCAGTACACTAATCCCACTTGGCTCACCAAATTTCGTTCTTCTAGATTAAACCGTTCCTTTGCAGGAACCGTTTTCATGTTTAGGTTTCACTCTGTTTTCTCCTATATGGATACATGTAGTTGGAACTCTAAAATCAAACACGGTTTGTGCTAGCTCTAGGAAGCTAGCTCTAGGAAACTTGGCACAATAATGTAGTTCCAAGTTCTATCGCTATGGTTTGTGTCCTAATGAAGTAGACCCAAGCAGAGACTGACGAGAATCACTTTCATTCAAAGGGGTTGCCAAGCTTCCAAAAAACTACTAGTTTCCTGAAATCTCATCAAGCATTTTTTCACCCAATCTTGATGATACTTCCAGGTAATGATCAGTACACCATTCCAAGTAGTCTCACCAAATTTCGTTCTTCTAGGTTAAACCGTTCCTTTGCAGGAACCGTTTTCATTTTTAGGTTTCACTCTGTTTTCTCCATATGGATACATGTAGTTGGAACTCTAAATCATACACGGTTTGTGCTAGCTCTTTGAAACTTGGCACAATAATGTAGTTCCAAGTTCTATCACTATGTCTTGTGTCCTATTGAAGTAGCCCCAAGCAGAGACTGACGAGAATCACTTTCATTGAAAGTTGTTGCCAAGCTTCCAAAAAACTACGAGTTTCCGGATATCTCAGCAAACATTTTTTACCCAATCTTGATGATACTTGCCGGTCATGATCAGTACACCAATCCCACTTGGCTCACCAAGTTTCGTTTTTCTAGGTTAAACCGTTCCTTTGCAGTAACCGTTTTCATGTTTAGGTTTCACTCTGTTTTCTCCTATAAGGATACATGTAGTTGGAACTCTAAATCAAACACGCTTTGTGCTAGCTCTTTGAAACTTGGCACAATAATGTAGTTCCAAGTTCTATCGCTATGGTTTGTGTCCTATTGAAGTAGACACAAGAAGAGACTGACGAGAATAACTTTCATTGAAAGGGTTGCCAAGCTTCCAAAAAACGACGAGTTTCCTGAAATCTCATCAAGCATTTTTTCACCCAATCTTGATGATACTTGCAGGTAATGATAAGGACACCAATCCCACTTGGCTCACCAAATTTCGTTCTTCTAGATTAAACCTTTCCTTTGCAGGAACCGTTTTCATTTTTAGGTTTCACTCTGTTTTCTTCATATGGATACATGTAGTTGGAACTCTAAATCATACACGGTTTGTGCTAGCTCTTTGAAACTTGGCACAATTATGTAGTTCCAAGTTCTATCGCTATGGTTTGTGTCCTATTGAAGTTACCCCAAGCAGAGACTGACGAGAATCACTTTCATTGAAAGGGGTTGCCAAGCTTCCAAACAGCTATGAGTTTCCGGATATCACAGCAAACATTTTTCCACCTAATCTCGATGATACTTGCAGGTAATGATCAGTACACCAATCCCACTTGGCTCACCAAATTTCGTTCTTCTAGGTTAATGCGTTCCTTTGCAGGAACCGTTTTCATGTTTAGGTTTCACTCTGTTTTCTCCTATATGGATACATGTAGTTGGAACTCTAAATCAAACACGGTTTGTGCTAGCTTTTTGAAACTTGGCACAATAATGTAGTTCCAAGTTCTATCGCTATGGTTTGTGTCCTATTGAAGTAGACCCAAGCAGAGACTGACGAGAATCACTTTCATTCAAAGGGGTTGCCAAGCTTCCAAAAAACTTCGAGTTTCCTGAAATCTCAGCAAACATTTTTTCACCCAATCTTGATGATACTTCGATTTAATGATCTGTACACCATTCCCACTTGTCTCACCATATTTCGTTCTTCTAGGTTAAACCGTTCCTTTGCAGTAACCGTTTACATGTTTAGGTTTCACTCTGTTTTCTCCTATATGGATACATGTCGTTGGAACTCTAAATCAAACACGGTTTGTGCTAGCTCTTTGAAACGTGGCACAATAATGTAGTTCCAAGTTCCATCGCTATGGTTTGTGTCCGATTGAAGTTCCCCAAGCAGAGATTGACGAGAATCACTTTCATTGAAAGGGGTTGCCAAGCTTCCAAAAAACTACGAGTTTCCTGAAATCTCAGGAAACATTTTTTCGCCCAATCTTGATGATACTTCCATTTAATGATCAGTACACCAATCCCACTTGGCTCACCAAATTTCGTTCTTCTATGTTAAACCGTTCGTTTGCAGTGACCGTTTTCATTTTTAGGTTTCATTTTGTTTTCTCCTATATGGATACATGTAGTTGGAAGTCTAAATCATACACGGTTTGTGCTAGCTCTTTGAAACTTGGCACAATAATGTAGTTCCAAGTTCTGTCGCTATGTCTTGTGTCCTATTGAAGTACCCCCAAGCAGAGACTGATGAGAATCACTTTCATTGAAAGGCTTGCCAAGCTTCCAAAAAACTACGAGTTTCCTGAAATCTCAGCAAACATTTTTTCACCCAATCTAGATGATACTTGCAGGTAATTATCAGTACACCAATCCCACTTGACTCTCCAAATTTCGTTCTTCTAGGTTAAACCGTTCCTTTGCAGAAACCGTTTTCATGTTTAGGATTCACTCTATTTTCTCCTATATGGATACATGTATTTGGAACTCTAAATCTAACACGGTTTGTGCTAGCACTTTGAAATTTGGCAAAATAATGTAGTTCCAAGTTCTATCGCTGTGCTTTGTGTCCTATTGAAGTAGCCCCAAGCAGAGACTGACGAGAATCACTTTCATTCAAAGGGGTTGCCAAGCTTCCAAAAAACGACGAGTTTCCGGATATCTCAGCAAACATTTTTCCACCTAATCTTGATGATACTTGCAGGTAATGATCAGTACACTAATCCCACTTGCCTCACCAAATTTCGTTCTTCTAGGTTAAACCGTTTCATTGCAGGAACCGTTTTCATGTTTAGGTTTCACTCTGTTTTCTCCAATATGGATACATGTATTTGGAACTCTAAATCAAACACGGATTGTGCTAGCTCTAGGAAACTTGGCACAATAATGTTGTTCCAAGTTCTATCACTATGTCTTGTGTCCTAATGAAGTAGACCCTAGCAGAGACTGACGAGAATCACTTTCATTCAAAGGGGTTGCCAAGCTTCCAAAAAACTACGAGTTTCCTGAAATCTCAGCAAATATTTTTTCACCCAATCTTGATAATACTTCCAGGTAATGATAAGTACACCAATCCCACTTGGTTCACCAAATTTCGTTCTTCTAGGTTAAACCGTTCCTTTGCAGTAACCGTTTTCATGTTTAGGTTTCACTCTGTTTTCTCCTATATGGATACATGTAGTTGGAACTCTAAATCAAACACGGTTTGTGCCAGCTCTTTGAAACTTGGCACAATAATGTAGTTCCAAGTTCTATCGCTATGGTTTGTGTCCTATTGAAGTAGACCCAAGCAGAGACTGACGAGAATCACTTTCATTCAAAGGGGTTGCCAAGCTTCCAAAAAACTACGAGTTTCCTGAAATCTCAGCAAACATTTTTTATCCCAATCTTGATGATACTTCCATTTAATGATCAGTACACCATTCCCACTTGTCTCACCAAATTTCGTTCTTCTAGGTTAAACCGTTCCTTTGCAGTAACCATTTTCATGTTTAGGTTTCACTCTGTTTTCTCCTATATGGATACATGTAGTTGGAACTGTAAATCATACTCGGTTTGTGCTAGCTCTTTGAAACTTGGCACAATAATGTAGTTCCAAGTTCTATCGCTATGTCTAGTGTCCTATTGAAGTAGCCCCAAGCAGAGACTGACGAGTATTAATTTCACTGAAAGGGGTTGCCAAGCTTCCAAAAAACGACGAGTTTCCTGAAATCTCAGCAAGCATTTTTTCACCCAATCTTGATGATACTTGCAGGTAATGATAAGTACACCAATCCCACTTGGCTCACCAAATTTCGTTCTTCTAGATTAAACCGTTCCTTTGCAGGAAACGTTTTCATTTTTAGGTTTCACTCTATTTTCTCCTGTATGGATACATGTATTTGGAACTCTAAATCAAACACGGTTTGTGCTAGCTCTTTGAAACTTGGCACAATAATGTAGATCCAAGTTCTATCACTATGCTTTGTGTCCTATTGAAGTAGCCCCAAGAAGAGACAGACGAGAATCACTTCCATTGAAAGGGGTTGCCAAGCTTCCAAAAAACTACGAGATTCCGGATATCTCAGCAAACATTTTTCCACCTAATCTTGATGATACTTGCAGGTAATGATCAGTACACCAATCCCACTTGGCTCACCAAATTTCGTTCTTCTAGGTTAAACCGTTCGTTTGCAGTAACCGTTTTCATGTTTAGGTTTCACTGTGTTTTCTCCTATATGGATACATGTAGTTGGAACTCTAAATCATACACGGTTTGTGCTAACTCTTTGAAACTTGGCACAATAATGTAGTTCCAAGTTCTATCGCTATGTCTTTTGTCCTATTGAAGTAGCCCCAAGCAGAGACTGACGAGAATCACTTTCATTCAAAGGGGTTGCCAAGCTTCCAAAAAACTACGAGTTTCCTGAAATCTCAGCAAACATTTTTTCACCCAATCTTGATGATACTTCCTTTTAATGATCAGTACACCAATCCCACTTGGCTCACCAAGTTTCGTTCTTCTAGGTTAAACCGATCTTTGCAGTAACCATTTTCATTTTTAGGTTTCACTCTGTTTTCTCCTATATGGATACATGTAGTTGGAAGTCTAAATCAAACACGGTTTGTGCTAGGTCTTTGAAACTTGGCACAATAATGTAGTTCCAAGTTCTATTACTATGGTTTGTGTCCTATTGAAGTAGCCCCAAGCATAGACTGAGGAGAATCACTTTCATTGAAAGGGGTTGCCAAGCTTCCAAAAAACTACGAGTTTCCGGATATCTCAGCAAACATTTTTCCACCTAATCTTGATGATACTTGCAGGTAATGATCAGTACACCAATCCCACTTGGCTCACTAAATTTCGATCTTCTAGGTTAAACCGTTCGTTTGCAGTAACCGTTTTCATGTTTAGGTTTCACTCTGTTTTCTCCTATAATGATACATGTAGTTGGAACTCTAAATCACACACGGTTTGTGCTAGCTCTTTGAAACATGGCACAATAATGTAGTTCCAAGTTCTATCGCTATGGTTTGTGTCCTATTGAAGTAGACCCAAGCAGAGACTGACGGGAATCACTTACATTAAAAGGGGTTGCCAAGCTTCCAAAAAACTTCGAGTTTCCTGAAATCTCAGCAAATATTTTTTAACCCAATCTTGATGATACTTCCATTTAATGATCAGTACACCATTCCCACTTGTCTCAAAAAATTTCGTTCTTCTAGGTTAAACCGTTCCTTTGCAGTAACCGTTTTCATGTTTAGGTTTCACTCTGTTTTCTCCTATATGGATACATGTAGTTGGAACTCTAAATCAAACACGGTTTGTGCTAGGTCTTTGAAACTTGGCACAATAAAGTAGTTCCAAGTTCTATCACTATGGTTTGTGTACTATTGAAGTAGCCCCAAGCAGAGATTGACGAGAATCACTTTCATTCAAAGTGGTTGCCAAGCTTCCAAAAAACGACGGGTTTCCTGAAATCTCAGCAAACATTTTTTCACCCAATCTTGATGATACTGGCAGGTAATGATCAGGACACCAATCCCACTTGGCTCACCAAATTTCGTTCTTCTAGGTTAAACCGTTCCTTTGCAGTAACCGTTTTCATTTTTAGGTTTCACTCTATTTTCTCCAATATGGATACATGTATTTGGAGCTCTGAATCAAACACGGTTTGTGCTAGCTCTTAGAAATTTGGCACAATAATGTAGTTCCAAGTTCGATCGCTATGGTTTGTGTCCTATTGAAGTAGCCCCAAGCAGAAACTGTCGAGAATCACTTTCATTCAAAGGGGTTGCCATGCTTCCAAAAAGCTACGAGTTTCCGGATATCTCATCAAACATTTTTCCACCTAATCTTGATGATACTTGCAGGTAATGATCAGTACACTAATCCCACTTGGCTCACCAAATTTCGTTCTTCTAGGTTAAACCGTTCCTTTGCAGGAACCGTTTTCATGTTTAGGTTTCACTCTGTTTTCTCCTATATGGATACATGTACTTGGAACTCTAAATCAAACACGGTTTGTGCTAGCTCTTTGAAACTTGGCACAATAATGTAGTTCCAAGTTCTATCGATATGGTTGGTGTCCTATTGAAGTAGCCCCAAGCAGCGACTGAGGAGAATGACTTTCATTGAAAGGGGTTGCCAAGACTCCAAAGAACTACGAGTTTCCTGAAATCTCAGCAAACAATTTTTCACCCAATCTTGATGATACTTGCAGGTAATGATCAGTACACCATTCCCACTTGGCTCACCAAATTTCGTTCTTCTAGGTTAAACCGATCTTTGCAGTAACCATTTTCATGTTTAGGTTTCACTCTGTTTTCTCCTATATGGGTACATGTATTTGGAACTCTAAATCAAACACGGTTTGTGCTAGCTCTTTGAAAGTTGGCACAATAATGTAGTTCCAAGTTCTATCGCTATGGTTTGTGTCCTATTGAAGTAGCCCCAAGCAGAGACTGACGAGAATCACTTTCATTGAAAGGGGTTGCCAAGCTTCCCAAAAACTACGAGTTTCCGGAAATCTCAGCAAACATTTTTTCACCCAATCTTTTGATATTGCAGGTAATGATCAGTACACCAGTCCCACTTGGCTCACCAAATTTCGTTCTCCTAGGTTAAACCGTTCCTTTGCAGTAACCGTTTTCATTTTTAGGTTTCACTCTACTTTCTCCTATATGTATACATGTAGTTGGAAGTCTAAATCAAACATGGTTTGTGTTAGCTCCTTGAAACTTGGCACAATAATGTAGTCCCAAGTTCTATCGCTATTGTTTGTGTCCTATTGATGTAGCACCAAGAAGAGACTGACGAGAATCAGTTTCATTGAAAGGGGTTGCCAAGCTTCCCAAAAACGACGAGTTTCTGGAAATCTCAGCAAACATTTTTTAATCCCAATCTTGATGATACTTCCATTTAGTGATCAGTACACCAATCCCACTTGGCTCACCAAATTTCGTTCTTCTAGGTTAACCCGCTCGTTTGCAGAAACCTTTTTCATGTTTAGGTTTCACTCTGTTTTCACCTATACGGATACATGTATTTGGAACTCTAAATCAAACACGTTTCGTGCTAGCTCTTTGAAACTTTCCATAATAATGTAGTTCCAAGTTCTATCGCTATGGTTTGTGTCCTATTGAAGTAGCCCCAAGCAGAGACTGACGAGAATCACTTTCATTGAAAGGGGTTGCCAAGCTTCCAAAAAACTACGAGTTTCCTGAAATCTCAGCAAATATTTTTTCACCCAATCTTTTGATACTTGCAGGTAATGATCAGTACACCAGTCCCAATTGGCTCACCAAATTTCGTTCTCCTAGATTAAACCGTACCTTTGCAGTAACCGTTTTCATTTTCAGGTTTCACTCTGTTTTCAGCTATATGGATACATGCAGTTGGAACTCTAAATCAAACACCTTTCGTGCTAGCTCTTTGAAACTTTCCATAATAATGTCGTTCCAAGTTCTATCGCTATGGTTTGTGTCCTATTGAAGTAGCCCCAAGCAGAGACTGACCTGTATCACTTTCATTGAAAGGGGTTGCCAAGCTTCAAAAAAACTATGAGTTTCTGGAAATCTCAGCAAACATTTGTTCACCCAATCTTGATGATACTTCCATTTAATGATCAATACACCTATCCCACTTGGCTCACCAAATTTCGTTCTTCTAGATTAAACCGTTCCTTTCCAGGAACCGTTTTCATTTTTAGGTTTCACTCTGTTTTCTCCTATATGGATACCTGTAGTTGGAACTCTAAATCAATGACGGTTTTTGGTAGCTTTTGAAACTTGGCACAATAATGCAGTTCCAAGTTCTATGGCTATTTTTTGTTTCGTATTGAAGTAGCCCCAAGCAGACACTGTCGAGAATCACTTTCATTGAAAGGGGTTGCCAAGCTTCCAAAAAACTACGAGTTTCCTGAAATCTCAGCAAACATTTTTTCACCCAATCTTGATGATACTTGCAGGTAATGATCAGGACACCAATCCCACTTGGCTCACCAAATTTCGTTCTTCTAGGTTAAACCGTTCCTTTGCAGTAACCGTTTTCATGTTTAGGTTTCACTCTGTTTTCTCCTAAATGGATACATGTAGTTGGAAGTCTAAATCAAACACGGTTTGTGCTAGCTCTTTGAAACTTGGCACAATAATGTAGTTCCAAGTTCTATCGGTATGGTTTGTGTCCTATTGAAGTAGCCCCAAGCAGAGACTGACGAGAATCACTTTCATTGAAAGGGGTTGCCAAGCTTCCAAAAACCTACGAGTTTCCTGAAATCTCAGCAAACATTTTTTCACCCAATCTTGATGATACTTGCAGGTAATGAACAACACACCAATCCCACTTGGCTCGCCAAATTTCGTTCTTCTAGGTTAAACCGTTCCTTTGCAGTAACCGTTTACATTTTTAGGTTTCACTCTGTTTTCTCCTATATGGATACATGTAGTGTGAACTCTAAATCAAACACGCTTTGTGCTAGGTCTTTGAAACTTGGCAAAATAATGTAGTTCGAAGTTCTATTACTATGGTTTGTGTCCTATTGAAGTAGCCCCAAGCAGAGACTGACGAGAATCACTTTCATTGAAAGGGGTTGCCAAGCTTCCAAAAAACTACGAGTTTCCTGAAACCTCAGCAAACAATTTTTCACCCAATCTTGATGATACTTGCAGGTAATGATCAGTACACCAGTCCCACTTGGCTCACCAAATTTCGTTCTTCTAGGTTAAACCGTTCCTTTGCAGTAACCATTTTCATGTTTAGGTTTCACTCTGTTTTCTCCTATATGGATATATGTAGTTGGAACTCTAAATCAACCACGGTTTCTGCTAGCTCTTTGAAACTTGGCACAATAATGTAGTTCCAAGTTCTATCGCTATGCTTTATGTCCTATTGAAGTAGCCCCAAGCAGACACTGACGAGAATCACTTTCATTGAAAGGGGTTGCCAAGCCTCCAAAAAACTACGAGTTTCCGGAAATCTCAGCAAACATTTTTTTACCCAATCTTGATGATACTTGCAGGTAATGAACAACACACCAATCCCACTTGGCTCACCAAATTTCGTTCTTCTAGGTTAAACCGTTCCTTTGCAGAAACCGTTTTCATTTTTAGGTTTCATTTTGTTTTCTCCTATATGGATACATGTAGTTGGAACACTAAATCAAACACGGTTTGTGCTAGCTCTTTGAAACATGGCACAATAATATAGTTCCAAGTTCTATCGCTATGGTTTGTGTCCTATTGAAGTCGCCCCAAGCAAAGACTGACGAGAATCACTTTCATTGAAAGGGGTTGCCAGTCTTCCAAAAAACTACGAGTTTCCGGAAATCTCAGGAAACATTTTTTCATCCAATCTTGATGATACTGGCAGGTAATGATCAGGACACCAAACCCACATGGCTCACCAAATTTCGTTCTTCTAGGTTAAACCGTTCCTTTCCAGTAAGCGCTTTCATGTTTAGGTTTCACTCTGTTTTCTCCTATATGGATACATGTAGTTGGAACTCTAAATCAAACACGGTTTGTGCTAGGTCTTTGAAACTTGGCACAATAAAGTAGTTCCAAGTTCTATCACTATGGTTTGTGTACTATTGAACTAGCCCCAAGCAGAGATTGACGAGAATCACTTTCATTCAAAGTGGTTGCCAAGCTTCCAAAAAACGACGAGTTTCCTGAAATCTCAGCAAACATTTTTTCACCCAATCTTGATGATACTGGCAGGTAATGATCAGGACACCAATCACACTTGGCTCACCAAATTTCGTTCTTCTAGGTTAAACCGTTCATTGCAGGAACCGTTTTCATTTTTAGGTTTCACTCTATTTTCTCCAATATGGATACATGTATTTGGAGCTCTGAATCAAACACGGTTTGTGCTAGCTCTTAGAAATTTGGCACAATAATGTAGTTCCAAGTTCTATCGCTATGGTTTGTGTCCTATTGAAGTAGCCCCAAGCAGAAACTGTCGAGAATCACTTTCATTCAAAGGGGTTGCCATGCTTCCAAAAAGCTACGAGTTTCCGGATATCTCATCAAACATTTTTCCACCTAATCTTGATGATACTTGCAGGTAATGATCAGTACACTAATCCCACTTGGCTCACCAAATTTCGTTCTTCTAGGTTAAACAGTTCCTTTGCAGGAACCGTTTTCATGTTTAGGTTTCACTCTGTTTTCTCCTATATGGGTACATGTATTTGGAACTCTAAATCAAACACGGTTTGTGCTAGCTCTTTGAAAGTTGGCACAATAATGTAGTTCCAAGTTCTATCGCTATGGTTTGTGTCCTATTGAAGTAGCCCCAAGCAGAGACTGACGAGAATCACTTTCATTGAAAGGGGTTGCCAAGCTTCCCAAAAACTACGAGTTTCCGGAAATCTCAGCAAACATTTTTTCACCTAATCTTTTGATATTGCAGGTAATGATCAGTACACCAGTCCCACTTGGCTCACCAAATTTCGTTCTCCTAGGTTAAACCGTTCCTTTGCAGTAACCGTTTTCATTTTTAGGTTTCACTCTACTTTCTCCTATATGTATACATGTAGTTGGAAGTCTAAATCAAACACGGTTTGTGTTAGCTCCTTGAAACTTGGCACAATAATGTAGTCCCAAGTTCTATCGCTATTGTTTGTGTCCTATTGATGTAGCACCAAGAAGAGACTGACGAGAATCAGTTTCATTGAAAGGGGTTGCCAAGCTTCCAAAAAACGACGAGTTTCTGGAAATCTCAGCAAACATTTTTTAATCCCAATCTTGATGATACTTCCATTTAGTGATCAGTACACCAATCCCACTTGGCTCACCAAATTTCGTTCTTCTAGGTTAACCCGCTCGTTTGCAGAAACCTTTTTCATGTTTAGGTTTCACTCTGTTTTCACCTATACGGATACATGTATTTGGAACTCTAAATCAAACACGTTTCGTGCTAGCTCTTTGAAACTTTCCATAATAATGTAGTTCCAAGTTCTATCGCTATGGTTTGTGTCCTATTGAAGTAGCCCCAAGCAGAGACTGACGAGAATCACTTTCATTGAAAGGGGTTGCCAAGCTTCCAAAAAACTACGAGTTTCCTGAAATCTCAGCAAATATTTTCTCACCCAATCTTTTGATACTTGCAGGTAATGATCAGTACACCAGTCCCAATTGGCTCACCAAATTTCGTTCTCCTAGATTAAACCGTACCTTTGCAGTAACCGTTTTCATTTTCAGGTTTCACTCTGTTTTCAGCTATATGGATACATGCAGTTGGAACTCTAAATCAAACACCTTTCGTGCTAGCTCTTTGAAACTTTCCATAATAATGTCGTTCCAAGTTCTATCGCTATGGTTTGTGTCCTATTGAAGTAGCCCCAAGCAGAGACTGACCTGTATCACTTTCATTGAAAGGGGTTGCCAAGCTTCAAAAAAACTATGAGTTTCTGGAAATCTCAGCAAACATTTGTTCACCCAATCTTGATGATACTTCCATTTAATGATCAATACACCTATCCCACTTGGCTCACCAAATTTCGTTCTTCTAGATTAAACCGTTCCTTTCCAGGAACCGTTTTCATTTTTAGGTTTCACTCTGTTTTCTCCTATATGGATACCTGTAGTTGGAACTCTAAATCAATGACGGTTTTTGGTAGCTTTTGAAACTTGGCACAATAATGCAGTTCCAAGTTCTATGGCTATTTTTTGTTTCGTATTGAAGTAGCCCCAAGCAGACACTGTCGAGAATCACTTTCATTGAAAGGGGTTGCCAAGCTTCCAAAAAACTACGAGTTTCCTGAAATCTCAGCAAACATTTTTTCACCCAATCTTGATGATACTTGCAGGTAATGATCAGTACACGAATCCCACTTGGCTCACCAAATTTCGTTCTTCTAGGTTAAACCGTTCCTTTGCAGTAACCGTTTTAATTTTTAGGTTTCACTCTGTTTTCTCCTATATGGATACATGTACTTGGAACTCTAAATCAAACACGGTTTGTGCTAGGTCTTTGAAACTTGGCACAATAATGTAGTCCCAAGTTCTATTACTAGGGTTTGTGTCCTATTGAAGTAGCCCCAAGCAGAGACTGAGGAGAATCACTTTCATTGAAAGGGGTTGCCAAGCTTCCAAAAAACTACGAGTTTCCTGAAATCCCAGCAAACAATTTTTCACCCAATCTTGATGATACTTGCAGGTAATGATCAGTACACCAGTCCCACTTGGCTCACCAAATTTCGTTCTTCTAGGTTAAACCGTTCCTTTGCAGTAACCATTTTCATGTTTAGGTTTCATTTTGTTTTCTCCTATATGGATACATGTAGTTGGAACTCTAAATCAAACACGGTTTGTGCTAGCTCTTTGAAACTTGGCACAATAATGTAGTTCCAAGTTCTATCGCTATGGTTTGTGTCCTATTGAAGTAGCCCCAAGCAGACACTGACGAGAATCACTTCCATTGAAAGGGGTTGCCAAGCTTCCAAAAAAGTACGAGTTTCCGGAAATCTCAGCAAATATTTTTTCACCCAATCTTTTGATACTTGCAGGTAATGATCAGTACACCAGTCCCACTTGGCTCACAAAATTTCGTTCTCCTAGGTTAAACCGTTCCTTTGCAGTAACCGTTTTCATTTTTAGGTTTCACTCTGCTTTCTCCTATATGGATACATGCACTTGGAACACTAAATCAAACACGGTTTCTGCTAGCTCTTTGAAACTTGGCACAATAATGTAGTCCCAAGTTCTATCGCTATGGTTTGTGTCCTATTGATGTAGCACCAAGAAGAGACTGACGAGAATCAGTTTCATTGAAAGGGGTTGCCAAGCTTCCAAAAAACGACGAGTTTCTGGAAAACTCAACAAACATTTTTTAATCCCAATCTTGATGATACTTCCATTTAGTGATCAGTACACCAATCCCACTTGGCTCACCAAATTTCGTTCTTCTAGGTTAAACCTTTCCTTTGCAGTAACCGTTTTCATGTTTACATTTCACACTGTTTTCTCCCATATGGATACATGTAGTTGGAACTCTAAACAAAACACGGTGTGTGCTAGCTCTTGAAACTGGGCAGAATAATGTAGTTCCAAGTTCTATCGCTATGGTTTGTGTCCTATTGAAGTAGCCCCAAGCAGAGACTGACGAGTATAACTTTCATTGAAAGCGATTGCCAAGCTTCCAAAAAACTACGAGTTTCCTGAAATCTCAGCAAACATTTTTTCACCCAATCTTGATGATACTTGCAGGTAATGATCAGTACACCAATTCCACTTGGCTCACCAAATTTCGTTCTTCTAGGTTAAACCATTCCTTTGCAGGAACCGTTTTCATTTTTAGGTTTCACTCTATTTTCTCCTATATGGATACATGAATTTGGAACTCTAAATCAAACACGGTTTGTGCTAGCTCTTTGAAACTTGGCACAATAATGTAGTTCCAAGTTCTATCGCTATGGTTTGTGTCCTACTGAAGTAGCCCCAAGCAGAGACTGATGAGAATCACTTTCATTGAAAGGGTTGACAAGCTTCCAAAAAACTACGAGTTTCCGGAAATCTCAACAAACATTTTTTCACCCAATCTTGATGATAGTTGCAGGTAATGATCAGTACACCAATCCCACTTGGCTCACCAAATTTCCTTCTTCTAGGTTAACCCGCTCGTTTGCAGAAACCTTTTTCATGTTTAGATTTCACTCTGTTTTCTCCTATATGTATACATGTAGTTGGAACTCTAAATCAAACACGGTTTGTGCTAGCTCTTTTAAACTTGGCACAATAATGTAGTTCCAAGTTCTATCGCTATGGTTTGTGTCCTGTTGAAGTAGACCCATAGAGAGACTAACGAGTATCACTTTCATTGAAAGGGGTTGCCAAGCTTCCAAAAACTACGAGTTTCCTGAAATCTCAGCAAACATTTTTTGAACCAATCTTGATGATACTTGCAGGTAATGATCAGTACACCAGTCCCACTTGGCTCACCAAATTTCGTTCTTCTAGGTTAAACCGTTCCTTTGCAGTAACCATTTTCATGTTTAGGTTTCACTCTGTTTTCTCCTATATGGATACATGTATTTGGAACTCTAAATCAAACACGGTTTGTGCTAGCTCTTTGAAACTTGGCACAATAATGTAGTTCCAAGTTCTATCGCTATGGTTTGTGTCCTATTGAAGTAGCCCCAAGCAGAGACTGACGAGAATCACTTTCATTGAAAGGGGTTGCCAAGCTTCCCAAAAACTACGAGTTTCCGGAAATCTCAGCAAACATTTTTTCACCCAATCTTTTGATACTTGCAGGTAATGATCAGTACACCAGTCCCACTTGGCTCACCAAATTTCGTTCTCCTAGGTTAAACCGTTCCTTTGCAGTAACCGTTTTCATTTTTAGGTTTCACTCTGCTTTCTCCTATATGTATACATGTAGTTGGAAGTCTAAATCAAACACGGTTTGTGTTAGCTCCTTGAAACTTGGCACAATAATGTAGTCCCAAGTTCTATCGCTATGGTTTGTGTCCTATTGATGTAGCACCAAGAAGAGACTGACGAGAATCAGTTTCATTGAAAGGGGTTGCCAAGCTTCCAAAAAACGACGAGTTTCTGGAAATCTCAGCAAACATTTTTTAATCCCAATCTTGATGATACTTCCATTTAGTGATCAGTACACCAATCCCACTTGGCTCACCAAATTTCGTTCTTCTAGGTTAAACCTTTCCTTTGCAGTAACCGTTTTCATGTATACATTTCACACTTTTTTCTCCCATATGGATACATGTAGTTGGAACTCTAAACAAAACACGGTGTGTGCTAGCTCTTGAAACTTGGCAAAATAATGTAGTTCCAAGTTCTATTGCTATGGTTTGTGTCCTATTGAAGTAGTCCCAAGCAGAGACTGACGAGAATCACTTTCATTGAAAGGGATTGCCAAGCTTTCAAAAAACTACGAGTTTCCGGAAATCTCAACAAATATTTTTTCACCCAATCTTGATGATAGTTGCAGGTAATGATCAGTACACCAATTCCACTTGTCTCACCAAATTTCGATCTTCTAGGTTAACCCGCTCGTTTGCAGAAACCTTTTTCATGTTTAGGTTTCACTCTGTTTTCACCTATATGGATACATGTATTTGGAATTCTAAATCAAACACGTTTCGTGCTAGCTCTTTGAAACTTTCCATAATAATGTAGTTCCAAGTTCTATCGCTATGGTTTGTGTCCTATTGAAGTAGGCCCAAGCAGAGACTGACGAGAATCACTTTCATTGAAAGGAGTTGCCAAGCTTCCAAAAAACTATGAGTTTCCGGAAAACTCAGCAAACATTTTTTCACCCAATCTTGATGATACTTGCAGGTAATGATCAGTACACCAATCCAACTTGGCTCACCAAATTTCGTTCTTCTAGATTAAACCGTTACTTTCCTGGAACCGTTTTCATTTTTAGGTTTCACTCTTTTTTCTCCTATAGGGATACATGTAGTTGGAACTCTAAATCAAACACGGTTTGTGCTAGCTCTTTGAAACTTGGGACAATAATGTAGTTCCACGTTCTATCGCTATGGTTTGTGTCCTATTGAAGTAGCCCCAAGCAGAGACTGACGAGAATCACTTTCATTGAAAGGGGTTGCCAAGCTTCCAAAAAATTGAGTTTCCGGAAATCTCAGCAAATATTTTTTCACCCAATCTTTTGATACTTGCAGGTAATGATCAGTACACCAGTCCCACTTGGCTCACCAAATTTCGTTCTTCTAGGTTAAACCGTTACTTTGCAGTAACCATTTTCATGTTTAGGTTTCACTCTGTTTTCTCCTATATGGATACATGTAGTTGGAACTCTAAATCAAACACTGTATGTGCAAGCTCTTTGAAACTTGGCACAATAATGTAGTTCCAAGTTCTATCGCTATGGTTTGTGTCCTATTGAAGTAGCCCCAAGCAGAGACTGACGAGGATCACTTTCATTGAAACCAGTTGCCAAGCTTCCAAAAAACTACGAGTTTCCTGAAATCTCAGCAAACATTTTTTCACCCAATCCTTATGATACTTGCAGGTAATGAACAACACACCAATCCCACTTGGCTCACCAAATTTCGTTCTTCTAGGTTAAACCGTTCCTTTGCAGTAACCGTATTCATGTTTAGGTTTCACTCTGTTTTCTCCTATATGGATACATGTAGTTGGAACTCTAAATCAAACACGGTTTGTGCTAGGTCTTTGAAACTTGGCACAATAATGCAGTTCCAACTTCTATTACTATGGTTTGTGTCCTATTGAAGTAGCCCCAAGCAGAGACTGACGAGAATCACTTTCATTGAAAGTTGTTGCGAAGCTTCCAAAAAACTACGAGTTTCCTGAAATCTCAGCAAACAATTTTTCACCCAATCTTGATGATACTTGCAGGTAATGATCAGTACACCAGTCCCACTTGGCTCACCAAATTTCGTTCTTCTAGGTTAAACCGTTCCTTTGCAGTAACCATTTTCATGTTTAGGTTTCACTCTCTTTTCTCCTATATGGATACATGTAGTTGGAACTCTAAATCAAAAACGGTTTCTGCTAGCTCTTTAAAACTTGGCACAATAATGTAGTTCCAAGTTCTATCGCTATGGTTTGTGTCCAATTGAAGTAGTCCCAAGCAGACACTGACGAGAATCACTTTCATTGAAAGGGGTTGCCAAGCTTCCAAAAAACTCCGAGTTTCCTGAAATCTCAGCCAATATTTTTTCACCCAATCTTGATGATACTTGCAGGTAATGATCAGTACACGAATCACACTTGGCTCAACAAATTTCGTTCATCTAGGTTAAACCGTTCCTTTGCAGTACCCATTTTCATGTTTAGGTTTCATTTTGTTTTCTCCTATATGGATACATGTAGTTGGAACTCTAAATCAAACACGGTTTGTGCTAGCTCGATGAAACATGGCACAATAATGAAGTTCCAAGTTCTATTACTATGGTTTCTGTCCTATTGAAGTAGCCCCAAGCAGAGACTGACGAGAATCACTTTCATTGAAAGGGGTTGAAAAAACTTCCAAAAAACGACGAGTTTCCGGAAATCTCAGCAAACATTTTTTCACCCAATTTTGATGATACTGGCAGGTAATGATCAGGACACCAAACCCACTTGGCTCACCAAATTTCGTTCTTCTAGGTTAAACCGTTCCTTTGCAGTAAGCGCTTTCATGTTTAGGTTTCACTCTGTTTTCTCCTATATGGATACATGTAGTTGGAACTCTAAATCAAACACGGTTTGTGCTAGCTCTTTGAAGCATGGCACAATAATGAAGTTCCAAGTTCTATTACTATGATTTCTGTCCTATTGAAGTAGCCCCAAGCAGAGACTGACGAGAATCACTTTCATTGAAAGGGGTTGCCAAGCTTCCAAAGAACTACGAGTTTCCGGAAATCTCAGCAAACATTTTTTCACCCAACATTTTGATACTTGCAGGTAATGATCCGTCCACCAGTCCCACTTGGCTCACCATATTTCGTTCTTCTAGGTTAAACCGATCCTTTGCAGTAACCGTTTTCATGTTTAGGTTTCACTCTGTTTTCTCCTATATGGATACATGTAGTTGGAACTCTAAATCAAACACGGTTTCTGCTAGCTCTTTGAAACTTGGCACAATAATGTAGTTCCATGTTCTATCGCTATGGTTTGTGTCCTATTGAAGTAGCCCCAAGCAGAGACTGACGAGAATCACTTTCATTGAAAGGGGTTGCCAAGCTTCCAAAAAACTACGAGTTTCCGGAAATCTCAGCAAACATTTTTTCACCCAATCTTGATGATACTGGCAGGTAATGATCAGGACACCAATCCCACTTGGCTCACCAAATTTCGTTCTTCCTAGCTTAAACCGTTCCTTTGCAGTACCCGTTTTCATGTTTAGGTTTCACTCTGTTTTCTCCTATATGGATACATGTAGTTGGAAATCTAAATCAATCACGGTTTTTGCTAGCTTTTGAAACTTGGCACAATAATGTAGTTCCAAGTTCTATGGCTATGGTTTGTGTCCTCTTGAAGTAGCCCCAAGCAGACACTGACGAGAATCACTTTCATTGAGAGGGGTTGCCAAGCTTCCAAAAAACTACGAGTTTCCTGAAATCTCAGCAAACATTTTTTCACCCAATCTTGATGATACTTGCAGGTAATGATCAGTACACGAATCACACTTGGCTCACCAAATTTCGTTCTTCTAGGTTAAACCGTTCCTTTCCAGTAACCGTTTTCATTTTTAGGTTTCATTTTGTTTTCTCCTATATGGATACATGTAGTTGGAACTCTAAATCAAACACGGTTTGTGCTAGCTCTTTGAAACATGGCACAATAATGTAGTTCCAAGTTCTATCGCTATGGTTTGTGTCCTATTGAAGTAGCCCCAAGCAAAGACTGACGAGAATCACTTTCATTGAAAGGGGTTGCCAATCTTCGAAAAAAATACGAGTTCCCGGAAATCTCAGCAAACATTTTTTCACCCAATCTTGATGATACTGGCAGGTAATGATCAGGACACCAAACCCACTTGGCTCACCAAATTTCTTTCTTCTAGGTTAAACCGTTCCTTTGCAGTAAGCGCTTTCATGTTTAGGTTTCACTCTGTTTTCTCCTATATGGATACATGTAGTTGGAACTCTAAATCAAACACGGTTTTTGCTAGGTCTTTGAAACATGGCACAATAATGAAGTTCCAAGTTCTATTACTATGGTTTGTGTCCTGTTGAAGTAGCCCAAAGCAGAGACTGACGAGAATCACTTTCATTGAAAGGGGTTGCCAAGCTTCCAAAGAACTACGAGTTTCCGGAAATCTCAGCAAACATTTTTTCACCCAATCTTTTGATACTTGCAGGTAATGATCAGTACACCAGTCCCACTTGGCTCACCAAATTTCGTTCTTCTAGGTTAAACCGTTCCTTTGCAGTAACCGTTTTCATGTTTAGGTTTCACTCTGTTTTCTCCTATATGGATACATGTATTTGGAAGTCTAAGTCAAACACGGTTTGTGCTAGCTCTTTGAAACTTGGAACAATAATGTAGTTCCAAGTTCTATCGGTATGGTTTGTGTCCTATTGAAGTAGCCCCAAGCAGAGACTGACGAGAATCACTTTCATTGAAAGGGGTTGCCAAGCTTCCAAAAAACTACGAGTTTCCGGAAATCTCAGCAAACATTTTTTCACCAAATCTTGATGATACTGGCAGGTAATGATCAGGACACCAATCCCACTTGGCTCACCAAATTTCGTTCTTCCAGGTTAAACAGTTCCTTTGCAGTAACCGTTTTCATGTTTAGGTTTCACTCTGTTTTCTCCTATATGGATACATGTAGTTGGAACTCTAAATCAAACACTGTATGTGCTAGCTCTTTGAAACTTGGCACAATAATGTAGTTCCAAGTTCTATCGCTATGGTTTGTGTCCTATTGAAGTAGCCCCAAGCAGAGACTGACGAGTATCACTTTCATTGAAAGGGGTTGCCAAGCTTCCAAAAAACTACGAGTTTCCTGAAATCTCAGCAAACATTTTTTTACCCAATCTTGATGATACTCGCAGGTAATGAACAACACACCAATCCCACTTGGCTCACCAAATTTCGTTATTCTAGGTTAAACCGTTCCTTTGCAGTAACCGTTTTCATGTTTAGGTTTCACTCTGTTTTCTCCTATATGGATACATGTAGTTGGAACTCTAAATCAAACACGGTTTCTGCTATGTCTTTGAAACTTGGCACAATAATGTACTTGAAAGTTCTATTACTATGGTTTGTGTCCTATTGAAGTAGCCCCAAGCAGAGACTGACGAGAATCACTTTCATTGAAAGGGGTTCCCAAGCTTCCAAAAACTACGAGTTTCCTGAAACCTCAGCAAACAATTTTTCACCCAATCTTGATGATACTTGCAGGTAATGATCAGTACACCAGTCCCACTTGGCTCACCAAATTTCGTTCTTCTAGGTTAAACCATTCCTTTTCAGTAACCATTTTCATGTTTAGGTTTCACTCTGTTTTCTCCTATATGGATTCATGTAGTTGGAACTCTAAATCAACCACGGTTTCTGCTAGCTCTTTGAAACTTGGCACAATAATGTAGTTCCAATTTCTATCGCTATGGTTTCTGTCCTATTGAAGTAGCCCCAAGCAGAGACTGACGAGAATCACTTTCATTGAAAGGGGTTGCCAAGCTTCCAAAGAACTACAAGTTTCCGGAAATCTCAGCAAACATTTTTTCACCCAATCTTTTGATACTTGCAGGTAATGATCAGTACACCAGTCCCACTTGGCTCACCAAATTTCGTTCTTCTAGGTTAAACCGTTCCTTTGCAGTAACCGTTTTCATGTTTAGGTTTCACTCTGTTTTCTCCTATATGGATACATGTATTTGGAAGTCTAAGTCAAACACGGTTTGTGCTAGCTCTTTGAAACTTGGCACAATAATGTAGTTCCAAGTTCTATCGGTATGGTTTGTGTCCTATTGAAGTAGCCCCAAGCAGAGACTGACGAGAATCACTTTCATTGAAAGGGGTTGCCAAGCTTCCAAAAACTACGAGTTTCAGGAAATCTCAGCAAAGATTTTTTCACCCAATCTTGATGATACTGGCAGGTAATGATCAGGACACGAATCCCACTTGGCTCACCAAATTTCGTTCTTCCAGGTTAAACAGTTCTTTGCAGTAACCGTTTTCATGTTTAGGTTTCACTCTGTTTTCTCCTATATGGATACATGTAGTTGGAACTCTAAATCAAATACGGTTTGTGCTAGGTCTTTGAAACTTGGCACAATAATGTACTTCAAAGTTCTATTACTATGGTTGTGTCTATTGAAGTAGCCCCAAGCAGAGACTGACGAGAATCACTTTCATTGAAAGGGGTTGCCAAGCTTCCAAAAACTACGAGTTTCCTGAAACCTCAGCAAACAATTTTTCACCCAATCTTGATGATACTTGCAGGTAATGATCAGTACACCAGTCCCACTTGGCTCACCAAATTTCGTTCTTCTAGGTTAAACCATTCCTTTTCAGTAACCATTTTCATGTTTAGGTTTCACTCTGTTTTCTCCTATATGGGTACATGTAGTTGGAACTCTAAATCAACCACGGTTTCTGCTAGCTCTTTGAAACTTGGCACAATAATGTAGTTCCAATTTCTATCGCTATGGTTTATGTCCTATTGAAGTAGCCCCAAGCAGAGACTGACGAGAATCACTTTCATTGAAAGGGGTTGCCAAGCTTCCAAAAACTACGAGTTTCCTGAAACCTCAGCAAACAATTTTTCACCCAATCTTGATGATACTGGCAGGTAATGATCAGGACACCAAACCCACTTGGCTCACCAAATTTCGTTCTTCTAGGTTAAACCGTTCCTTTGCAGTAAGCGCTTTCATGTTTAGGTTTCACTCTGTTTTCTCCTATATGGATACATGTAGTTGGAACTCTAAATCAATCACGGTTTTGCTAGCTTTTGAAACTTGGCACAATAATGTAGTTCCAAGTTCTATGGCTATGGTTTGTGTCCTCTTGAAGTAGCCCCAAGCAGACACTGACGAGAATCACTTTCATTGAGAGGGGTTGCCAAGCTTCCAAAAAACTCCGAGTTTCCTGAAATCTCAGCCAATATTTTTTCACCCAATCTTGATGATACTTTGCAGGTAATGATCAGTACACGAATCACACTTGGCTCAACAAATTTCTTTCTTGTAGGTTAAACCGTTCCTTTGCAGTAACCATTTTCATGTTTAGGTTTCACTCTGTTTTCTCCTAAATGGATACATGTAGTTGGAACTCTAAATCAAAAACGGTTTCTGCTAGCTCTTTAAAACTTGGCACAATAATGTAGTTCCAAGTTCTATCGCTATGGTTTGTGTCCAATTGAAGTAGTCCCAAGCAGACACTGACGAGAATCACTTTCATTGAAAGGGGTTGCCAAGCTTCCAAAAACCTACGAGTTTCCTGAAATCTCAGCAAACAATTTTTCACCCAATCTTGATGATACTTGCAGGTAATGATCAGTACACGAATCACACGTGGCTCAACAAATTTCGTTCTTGTAGGTTAAACCGTTCCTTTGCAGTAACGATTTTCATGTTTAGGTTTCACTCTCTTTTCTCCTATATGGATACATGTAGTTGGAACTCTAAATCAAAAACGGTTTCTGCTAGCTCTTTAAAACTTGGCACAATAATGTAGTTCCAAGTTCTATCGCTATGGTTTGTGTCCAATTGAAGTAGTCCCAAGCAGACACTGACGAGAATCACTTTCATTGAAAGGGGTTGCCAAGCTTCCAAAAACCTACGAGTTTCCTGAAATCTCAGCAAACAATTTTTCACCCAATCTTGATGATACTTGCAGGTAATGAACAACACACCAATCCCACTTGGCTCACCAAATTTCGTTCTTCTAGGTTAAACCGTTCCTTTGCAGGAACGGTTTCATGTTTAGGTTTCACTCTGTTTTCTCCTATATGGATACATGTAGTTGGAACTCTAAATCAATCACGGTTTTTGCTAGCTTTTGAAACTTGGCACAATAATGTAGTTCCAAGTTCTATGGCTATGGTTTGTGTCCTCTTGAAGTAGCCCCAAGCAGACACTGACGAGAATCACTTTCATTGAGAGGGGATGCCAAACTTCCAAAAAACTACGAGTTTCCTGAAATCTCAGCAAACATTTTTTCACCCAATCTTGATGATACTTGCAGGTAATGAACAACCCACAAATCCCACTTGGCTCACCAAATTTCGTTCTTCTAAGTTAAACCGTTCCTTTGCAGTAACCGTTTTCATGTTTAGGTTTCATTTTGTTTTCTCCTATATGGATACATGTAGTTGGAACTCTAAATCAAACACGGTTTGTGCTAGCTCGATGAAACATGGCACAATAATGTAGTTCCAAGTTCTATCGCTATGGTTTGTGTCCTATTGAAGTAGCCCAAGCAAAGACTGACGAGAATCACTTTCATTGAAAGGGGTTGCCAAGCTTCCAAAAAACTACGAGTTCCCGGAAATCTCAGCAAACATTTTTTCACCCAATTTTGATGATACTGGCAGGTAATGATCAGGACACCAAACCCACTTGGCTCACCAAATTTCGTTCTTCTAGGTTAAACCGTTCCTTTGCAGTAAGCGCTTTCATGTTTAGGTTTCACTCTGTTTCTCCTATATGGATACATGTAGTTGGAACTCTAAATCAAACACGGTTTGTGCTAGGTCTTTGAAACATAGCACAATAATGTAGTACCAAGTTCTATTACTATGGTTTGTGTCCTATTGAAGTAGCCCCAAGCAGAGACTGAGGAGAATCAATTTCATTCAAAGGGGTTCCCAAGCTTCCAAAGATCTACGAGTTTCCGGAAATCTCAGCAAACATTTTTAAACCCAATCTTTTGATACTTGCAGGTAATGATCAGTACACTAGTCCCAATTGGCTCAAGAAATTTCGTTCTTCTAGGTTAACCCGTTCCTTTGCAGTAACCGTTTTCATGTTTAGATTTCTCTCTGTTTTTTCCTATATGGATACATGTAGTTGGAAGTCTAAATCAAACACGGTTTGTGCTAGCTCGATGAAACATGGCACAATAATGTAGTTCCAAGTTCTATCGCTATGGTTTGTGTCCTATTGAAGTAGCCCCAAGCAAAGACTGACGAGAATCACTTTCATTGAAAGGGGTTGCCAAGCTTCCAAAAAACTACAAGTTCCCGGAAATTCAGCAAACATTTTTTCGCCCAATTTTGATGATACTGGCAGGTAATGATCAGGACACCAAACCCACTTGGCTCACCAAATTTCGTTCTTCTAGGTTAAACCGTTCCTTTGCAGTAAGCGCTTTCATGTTTAGGTTTCACTCTGTTTTCTCCTATATGGATACATGTAGTTGGAACTCTAAATCAAACACGGTTTGTGCTAGGTCTTTGAAGGATGGCACAATAATGAAGTTCCAAGTTCTATCACTATGGTTTCTGTCCTATTGAAGTAGCCCCAAGCAGAGACTGACGAGAATCACTTTCATTGAAAGGGGTTGCCAAGCTTCCAAAGAACTACGAGTTTCCGGAAATCTCAGCAAACATTTTTTCACCCAACCTTTTGATACTTGCAGGTAATGATCCGTCCACCAGTCCCACTTGGCTCACCATATTTCGTTCTTCTAGGTTAAACCGATCCTTTGCAGTAACCGTTTTCATGTTTAGGTTTCACTCTGTTTTCTCCTATATGGATACATGTAGTTGGAAGTCTAAATCAAACACGGTTTCTGCTAGCTCTTTGAAACTTGGCACAATAATGTAGTTCCAAGTTCTATCGCTATGGTTTGTGTCCTATTGAAGTAGCCCCAAGCAGAGACTGACGAGAATCACTTTCATTGAAAGGGGTTGCCAAGCTTCCAAAAAACTACGAGTTTCCGGAAATCTCAGCAAACATTTTTTCACCCAATCTTGATGATACTGGCAGGTAATGATCAGGACACCAATCCCACTTGGCTCACCAAATTTCGTTCTTCCTAGCTTAAACCGTTCCTTTGCAGTACCCGTTTTCATGTTTAGGTTTCACTCTGTTTTCTCCTATATGGATACATGTAGTTGGAACTCTAAATCAATCACGGTTTTTGCTAGCTTTTGAAACTTGGCACAATAATGTAGTTCCAAGTTCTATGGCTATGGTTTGTGTCCTCTTGAAGTAGCCCCAAGCAGACACTGACGAGAATCACTTTCATTGAGAGGGGTTGCCAAGCTTCCAAAAAACTACGAGTTTCCTGAAATCTCAGCAAACATTTTTTCACCCAATCTTGATGATACTTGCAGGTAATGATCATTGCACCAGTCCAACTTGGCTCACCAAATTTCGTTCTTCTAGGTTAAACCGTTCCTTTCCAGTAACCGTTTTCATTTTTAGGTTTCATTTTGTTTTCTCCTATATGGATACATGTAGTTGGAACTCTAAATCAAACACGGTTTGTGCTAGCTCTTTGAAACATGGCACAATAATGTAGTTCCAAGTTCTATCGCTATGGTTTGTGTCCTATTGAAGTAGCCCCAAGCAAAGACTGACGAGAATCACTTTCATTGAAAGGGGTTGCCAATCTTCCAAAAAACTACGAGTTCCCGGAAATCTCAGCAAACATTTTTTCACCCAATCTTGATGATACTGGCAGGTAATGATCAGGACACCAAACCCACTTGGCTCACCAAATTTCTTTCTTCTAGGTTAAACCGTTCCTTTGCAGTAAGCGCTTTCATGTTTAGGTTTCACTCTGTTTTCTCCTATATGGATACATGTAGTTGGAACTCTAAATCAAACACGGTTTGTGCTAGGTCTTTGAAACATGGCACAATAATGAAGTTCCAAGTTCTATTACTATGGTTTGTGTCCTGTTGAAGTAGCCCAAAGCAGAGACTGACGAGAATCACTTTCATTGAAAGGGGTTGCCAAGCTTCCAAAGAACTACGAGTTCCGGAAATCTCAGCAAACATTTTTTCACCCAATCTTTTGATACTTGCAGGTAATGATCAGTACACCAGTCCCACTTGGCTCACCAAATTTCGTTCTTCTAGGTTAAACCGTTCCTTTGCAGTAACCGTTTTCATGTTTAGGTTTCACTCTGTTTTCTCCTATATGGATACATGTATTTGGAAGTCTAAGTCAAACACGGTTTGTGCTAGCTCTTTGAAACTTGGCACAATAATGTAGTTCCAAGTTCTATCGGTATGGTTTGTGTCCTATTGAAGTAGCCCCAAGCAGAGACTGACGAGAATCACTTTCATTGAAAGGGGTTGCCAAGCTTCCAAAAAACTACGAGTTTCCGGAAATCTCAGCAAACATTTTTTTCAACCAATCTTGATGATACTGGCAGGTAATGATCAGGACACCAATCCCACTTGGCTCACCAAATTTCGTTCTTCCAGGTTAAACAGTTCCTTTGCAGTAACCGTTTTCATGTTTAGGTTTCACTCTGTTTTCTCCTATATGGATACATGTATTTGGAACTCTAAATCAAACACGGTTTGTGCTAGGTCTTTGAAACATGGCACAATAATGAAGTTCCATGTTCTATTACTATGGTTTCTGTCCTATTGAAGTAGCCCCAAGCAGAGACTGACGAGAATCACTTTCATTGAAAGGGGTTGCCAAGCTTCCAAAGAACTACGAGTTTCCGGGAAATCTCAGCAAACATTTTTCACCCAATCTTTTGATACTTGCAGGTAATGATCAGTACACCAGTCCCACTTGGCTCACCATATTTCGTTCTTCTAGGTTAAACCGTTCCTTTGCAGTAACCGTTTTCATGTTTAGGTTTCACTCTGTTTTCTCCTAAATGGATACATGTAGTTGGAAGTCTAAATCAAACACGGTTTGTGCTAGCTCTTTGAAACTTGGCACAATAATGTAGTTCCAAGTTCTATCGCTATGGTTTGTGTCCTATTGAAGTAGCCCCAAGCAGAGACTGACGAGAATCACTTTCATTGAAAGGGTTGCCAAGCTTCCAAAAACTACGAGTTTCCTGAAACCTCAGCAAAAAATTTTTCACCCAATCTTGATGATACTTGCAGGTAATGATCAGTACACCAGTCCCACTTGGCTCACCAAATTTCGTTCTTCTAGGTTAAACCGTTCCTTTGCAGTAACCATTTTCATGTTTAGGTTCACTCTGTTTTCTCCTATATGGATACATGTTGTTGGAACTCTAAATCAACCACGGTTTCTGCTAGCTCTTTGAAACTTGGCACAATAATGTAGATCCAAGTTCTATCGCTATGGTTTATGTCCTATTGAAGTAGCCCCAAGCAGACACTGACGAGAATCACTTTCATTGAAAGGGGTTGCCAAGCCTCCAAAAAACTACGAGTTTCCGGAAATCTCAGCAAACATTTTTTTACCCAATCTTGATGATACTTGCAGGTAATGAACAACACACCAATCCCACTTGGCTCACCAAATTTCGTTCTTCTAGGTTAAACCGTTCCTTTGCAGTAACCGTTTTCATTTTTAGGTTTCATTTTGTTTTCTCCTATATGGATACATGTAGTTGGAACTCTATATCAAACACGGTTTGTGCTAGCTCTTTGAAACATGGCACAATAATGTAGTTCCAAGTTCTATCGCTATGGTTTGTGTCCTATTGAAGTCGCCCCAAGCAAAGACTGACGAGAATCACTTTCATTGAAAGGGGTTGCCAGTCTTCCAAAAAACTACGAGTTTCCGGAAATCTCAGCAAACATTTTTTCATCCAATCTTGATGATACTGGCAGGTAATAATCAGGACACCAAACCCACTTGGCTCACCAAATTTCGTTCTTCTAGGTTAAACCGTTCCTTTGCAGTAAGCGCTTTCATGTTTAGGTTTCACTCTGTTTTCTCCTATATGGATACATGTAGTTGGAACTCTAAATCAAACACGGTTTGTGCTAGGTCTTTGAAACATGGCACAATAATGAAGTTCCAAGTTCTATTACTATGGTTTCTATCCTATTGAAGTAGCCCCAAGCAGAGACTGACGAGAATCACTTTCATTGAAAGGGGTTGCAAAGCTTCCAAAGAACTACGAGTTTCCGGAAATCTCAGCAAACATTTTTTCACCCAATCTTTTGATACTTGCAGGTAATGATCAGTACACCAGTCCCACTTGGCTCACCATATTTCGTTTTTCTAGGTAAACCGTTCCTTTGCAGTAACCGTTTTCATGTTTAGGTTTCACTCTGTTTTCTCCTAAATGGATACATGTAGTTGGAAGTCTAAATCAAACACGGTTTGTGCTAGCTCTTTGAAACTTGGCACAATAATGTAGTTCCAAGTTCTATCGCTATGGTTTGTGTCCTATTGAAGTAGCCCCAAGCAGAGACTGACGAGAATCACTTTCAATTGAAAGGGGTTGCCAGCTTCCAAAAACCTACGAGTTTCCTGAAATCTCAGCAAACAATTTTTCACCCAATCTTGATGATACTTGCAGGTAATGATCAGTACACGAATCACACTTGGCTCAACAAATTTCGTTCTTCTAGGTTAAACCGTTCCTTTGCAGTAACCATTTTCATGTTTAGGTTTCACTCTGTTTTCTCCTATATGGATACATGTAGTTGGAACTCTAAATCAATCACGGTTTTTGCTAGCTTTTGAAACTTGGCACAATAATGTAGTTCGAAGTTCTATTACTATGGTTTGTGTCCTATTGAAGTAGCCCCAAGCAGAGACTGACGAGAATCACTTTCATTGAAAGGGGTTGCCAAGCTTCCAAAAACTACGAGTTTCCTGAAACCTCTGCAAACAATTTTTCACCCAATCTTGATGATACTTGCAGGTAATGATCAGTACACCAGTCCCACTTGGCTCACCAAATTTCGTTCTTCTAGGTTAAACCGTTCCTTTGCAGTAACCATTTTCATGTTTAGGTTTCACTCTGTTTTCTCCTATATGGATACATGTAGTTGGAACTCTAAATCAACCACGGGTTTCTGCTAGCTCTTTGAAACTTGGCACAATAATGTAGTTCCAAGTTCTATCGCTATGGTTTATGTCCTATTGAAGTAGCCCCAAGCAGACACTGACGAGAATCACTTTCATTGAAAGGGGTTGCCAAGCCTCCAAAAAACTACGAGTTTCCGGAAATCTCAGCAAACATTTTTTTACCCAATCTTGATGATACTTGCAGGTAATGAACAACACACCAATCCCACTTGGCTCACCAAATTTCGTTCTTCTAGGTTAAACCGTTCCTTTGCAGTAACCGTTTTCATTTTTAGGTTTCATTTTGTTTTCTCCTATATGGATACATGTATTTGGAACTCTAAATCAAACACGGTTTGTGCTAGCTCTTTGAAACATGGCACAATAATGTAGTTCCAAGTTCTATCGCTATGGTTTGTGTCCTATTGAAGTCGCCCCAAGCAAAGACTGACGAGAATCACTTTCATTGAAAGGGGTTGCCAGTCTTCCAAAAAACTACGAGTTTCCGGAAATCTCAGCAAATATTTTTCATCCAATCTTGATGATACTGGCAGGTAATGATCAGGACACCAAACCCACTTGGCTCACCAAATTTCGTTCTTCTAGGTTAAACCGTTCCTTTGCAGTAAGCGCTTTCATGTTTAGGTTTCACTCTGTTTTCTCCTATATGGATACATGGTGTTGGAACTCTAAATCAAACACGGTTTGTGCTAGGTCTTTGAAACATGGCACAATAATGAAGTTCCAAGTTCTATTACTATGGTTTCTATCCTATTGAAGTAGCCCCAAGCAGAGACTGACGAGAATCACTTTCATTGAAAGGGGTTGCCAAGCTTCCAAAGAACTACGAGTTTCCGGAAATCTCAGCAAACATTTTTTCACCCAATCTTTTGATACTTGCAGGTAATGATCAGTACACCAGTCCCACTTGGCTCACCATATTTCGTTCTTCTAGGTTAAACCGTTCCTTTGCAGTAACCGTTTTCATGTTTAGGTTTCACTCTGTTTTCTCCTAAATGGATACATGTTGTTGGAAGTCTAAATCAAACACGGTTTGTGCTAGCTCTTTGAAACTTGGCACAATAATGTAGTTCCAAGTTCTATCGCTATGGTTTGTGTCCTATTGAAGTAGCCCCAAGCAGAGACTGACGAGAATCACTTTCATTGAAAGGGGTTGCCAAGCTTCCAAAAACCTACGAGTTTCCTGAAATCTCAGCAAACAATTTTTCACCCAATCTTGATGATACTTGCAGGTAATGATCAGTACACGAATCACACTTGGCTCAACAAATTTCGTTCTTCTAGGTTAAACCGTTCCTTTGCAGTAACCATTTCATGTTTAGGTTTCACTCTGTTTTCTCCTATATGGATACATGTAGTTGGAACTCTAAATCAATCACGGTTTTTGCTAGCTTTTGAAACTTGGCACAATAATGTAGTTCCAAGTTCTATGGCTATGGTTTGTGTCCTCTTGAAGTAGCCCCAAGCAGACACTGACGAGAATCACTTTCATTGAGAGGGGTTGCCAAGCTTCCAAAAAACTCCGAGTTTCCTGAAATCTCAGCCAATATTTTTTCACCCAATCTTGATGATACTTGCAGGTAATGATCAGTACACGAATCACACTTGGCTCAACAAATTTCGTTCTTGTAGGTTAAACCGTTCCTTTGCAGTAACCATTTTCATGTTTAGGTTTCACTCTGTTTTCTCCTAAATGGATACATGTAGTTGGAACTCTAAATCAAAAACGGTTTCTGCTAGCTCTTTAAAACTTGGCACAATAATGTAGTTCCAAGTTCTATCGCTATGGTTTGTGTCCAATTGAAGTAGTCCCAAGCAGACACTGACGAGAATCACTTTCATTGAAAGGGGTTGCCAAGCTTCCAAAAACCTACGAGTTTCCTGAAATCTCAGCAAACAATTTTTCACCCAATCTTGATGATACTTGCAGGTAATGATCAGTACACGAATCAAACTTGGCTCAACAAATTTCGTTCTTGTAGGTTAAACCGTTCCTTTGCAGTAACCATTTTCATGTTTAGGTTTCACTCTCTTTTCTCCTATATGGATACATGTAGTTGGAACTCTAAATCAAAAACGGTTTCTGCTAGCTCTTTAAAACTTGGCACAATAATGTAGTTCCAAGTTCTATCGCTATGGTTTGTGTCCAATTGAAGTAGTCCCAAGCAGACACTCACGAGAATCACTTTCATTGAAAGGGGTTGCCAAGCTCCAAAAACCTACGAGTTTCCTGAAATCTCAGCAAACAATTTTTCACCCAATCTTGATGATACTTGCAGGTAATGAACAACACACCAATCCCACTTGGCTCACCAAATTTCGTTCTTCTAGGTTAAAACGTTCCTTTGCAGGAACGGTTTTCATGTTTAGGTTTCACTCTGTTTTCTCCTATATGGATACATGTAGTTGGAACTCTAAATCAATCACGGTTTTTGCTAGCTTTTGAAACTTGGCACAATAATGTAGTTCCAAGTTCTATGGCTATGGTTTGTGTCCTCTTGAAGTAGCCCCAAGCAGACACTGACGAGAATCACTTTCATTGAGAGGGGTTGCCAAGCTTCCAAAAAACTACGAGTTTCCTGCAATCTCAGCAAACATTTTTTCACCCAATCTTGATGATACTTGCAGGTAATGAACAACCCACAAATCAAACTTGGCTCACCAAATTTCGTTCTTCTAAGTTAAACCGTTCCTTTGCAGTAACCGTTTTCATGTTTAGGTTTCATTTTGTTTTCTCCTATATGGATACATGTAGTTGGAACTCTAAATCAAACACGGTTTGTGCTAGCTCGATGAAACATGGCACAATAATGTAGTTCCAAGTTCTATCGCTATGGTTTGTGTCCTATTGAAGTAGCCCCAAGCAAAGACTGACGAGAATCACTTTCATTGAAAGGGGTTGCCAAGCTTCCAAAAAACTACGAGTTTCCGGAAATCTCAGCAAACATTTTTTCACCCAATTTTGATGATACTGGCAGGTAATGATCAGGACACCAAACCCACTTGGCTCACCAAATTTCGTTCTTCTAGGTTAAACCGTTCCTTTGCAGTAAGCGCTTTCATGTTTAGGTTTCACT
>NW_027553292.1:0-41997 GCF_045843805.1 Urocitellus parryii | reverse complement strand
TGAAGAGCTTGGCACAATAATGTAGTTCCAAGTTCTATCGCTAGGGTTTGTGTGCTATTGAAGTAGCCCCAAGCAGAGACTGATGAGAATCCCTTTCATTGAAAGGGGTTGCCAAGCTTCCAAAAAACTACGAGTTTCCTGAAATCTCAGCAAACATTTTTTCACCCAATCTTGATGATACTTCTATTTAATGATCAGTACACCAATCCCACTTGGCTCACCAAATTTCGTTCTTCTAGGTTAAACCGTTCCTTTGCAGTAACCGTTTTCATGTTTAGGTTTCACTCTGTTTTCTCCTATATGGATACATGTAGTTGGAACTCTAAATCAAACACGGTTTGTGCTAGCTCTTTGAAACTTGGCACAATAATGTAGTTCCAAGTTCTATCGCTATGGTTTGTGTGCTATTGAAGTAGCCCCAAGCAGAGACTGACGAGAATCCCTTTCATTGAAAGGGGTTGCCAAGCTTACAAAAAACTGCGAGTTTCCTGAAATCTCAGCAAATATTTTTTCACCCAATCTTGATGATACTTCTATTTAATGATCAGTACACCAATCCCACTTGGCTCACCAAATTTCGTTCTTCTAGGTTAAACCGTTCCTTTGCAGTAACCGTTTTCATGTTTAGGTTTCACTCTGTTATCTCCGATATGGATACATGTAGTTGGAACTCTAAATCAAACACGGTTTGTGCTAGCTCTTTGAAACTTGGCACAATAATGTAGTTCCAAGTTCTATCACTATGGTTTGTGTGCTATTGAAATAGCCCCAAGCAGAGACTGACGAGAATCCCTTTCATTGAAAGGGGTTGCCAAGCTTCCAAAAAACTACGAGTTTCCTGAGATCTCAGCTGACATTTTTTCGCCCAATCTTGATGATACTTCCATTTAATGATCAGTACACCAATTCCACTTGGCTCACCAAATTTCGTTCTTCTAGGTTAAACCGTTCCTTTGCAGTAATCATTTTCATAT
The DNA here is from genome assembly GCF_045843805.1 of Urocitellus parryii. Taxonomy (NCBI): domain Eukaryota; kingdom Metazoa; phylum Chordata; class Mammalia; order Rodentia; family Sciuridae; genus Urocitellus; species Urocitellus parryii. The sequence continues at coordinate 41,023 of NW_027553292.1, read as the reverse complement.
TTAGGTTTCACTCTGTTTTCTCCTATATAGATACATGTAGTTGGAACTCTAAATCAAACACGGTTTGTGCTAGCTCTTTGAAACTTGGCAAAATAATGTAGTTTCAAGTTCTATCGCTAGGGTTTGTGTGCTATTGAAGTAGCCCCAAGCAGCGACTGATGAGAATCCCTTTCATTGAAAGGGGTTGCCAAGCTTCCAAAAAACTACGAGTTTACTGAAATCTCAGCAAATAATTTTTCACCCAATCTTGATGATACTTCCATTTAATGATCAGTACACCAATCCCACTTGGCTCACCAAATTTCCTTCTTCTAGGTTAAACCGTTCCTTTGCAGTAACTGTTTTCATGTTTAGGTTTCACTCTGTTTTCTCCTATATGGATACATGTAGTTGGAACTCTAAATCAAACACGGTTTGTGCTAGCTCTTTGAAATTTGGCACAATAATATAGTTCCAAGTTCTATCGCTATGGTTTGTGTGCTATTGAAGTAGCCCCAAGCAGAGACTGACGAGAATCCCTTTCATTGAAAGGGGTTGCCAAGCTTCCAAAAAACTACGAGTTTCCTGAAATCTCAGCAAACATTTTTTCACCCAATCTTGATGATACTTGCATTTAATGATCAGTACACAAATCCCACTTGGCTCACCAAATTTCGTTCTTCTAGGTTAAACCGTTCCTTTGCAGTAACCGTTTTCATGTTTAGGTTTCACTCTGTTTTCTCCTATATGGATACATGTAGTTGGAACTCTAAATCAAACACGGTTTGTGCTAGCTCTTTGAAACTTGGCACAATAATGTAGTTCCAAGTTCTATCGCTATGGTTTGTGTGCTATTGAAGTAGCCCCAAGCAGAGACTGACGAGAATCCCTTTCATTGAAAGGGGTTGCCAAGCTTACAAAAAACTGCGAGTTTCCTGAAATCTCAGCAAATATTTTTTCACCCAATCTTGATGATACTTCTATTTAATGATCAGTACACCAATCCCACTTGGCTCACCAAATTTCGTTCTTCTAGGTTAAACCGTTCCTTTGCAGTAACCGTTTTCATGTTTAGGTTTCACTCTGTTATCTCCGATATGGATACATGTAGTTGGAACTCTAAATCAAACACGGTTTGTGCTAGCTCTTTGAAACTTGGCACAATAATGTAGTTCCAAGTTCTATCGCAATTGAAGTAGCCCCAAGCAGAGACTGACAAGAATCCCTTTCATTGCAAGGGGTTGCCAAGCTTCCAAAAAACTGCGAGTTTCCTGAAATCTCAGCAAACATTTTTTCACCCAATCTTGATGATACTTGCAGGTAGTGATCAGTACACGAATCCCACTTGGCTCACCAAATTTCGTTCTTCTAGGTTAAACCGTTCCTTTGCAATAACCGTTTTCATGTTTAGGTTTCACTCTGTTTTCTCCTATATAGATACATGTAGTTGGAACTCTAAATCAAACACGGTTTGTGCTAGCTCTTTGAAACTTGGCACAATAATGTAGTTCCAAGTTCCATCGCTATGGTTTGTTGCTATTGAAGTAGCCCCAAGCAGAGACTGACGAGAATCCCTTTCATTGAAAGGGGTTGCCAAGCTTCCAAAAATCTACGAGTTTCCTGAAATCTCAGCAAACATTTTTTCACCCAATCTTGATGATACTTCTATTTAAAGATCAGTACACCAATCCCACTTGGCTCACCAAATTTCGTTCTTCTACGTTAAACCGTTCCTTTGCAGTAACCGTTTTCATGTTTAGGTTTCACTCTGTTTTCTCCTATATGGATACATGTATTTGGAACTCTAAATCAAACACGGTTTGTGCTAGCTCTTTGAAACTTGGCACAATAATGTAGTTCCAAGTTCTATCGCTATGGTTTGTGTGCTATTGAAGTAGCCCCAAGCACAGACTGACGAGAATCCCTTTCAATGAAAGGGGTTGCCAAGCTTCCAAAAAACTACGTTTTCCTGAATTCTCAGCAAACATTTTTTCACCCAATCTTGATGATACTTCCATTTAAAGATCAGTACACCAATCCCACTTGGCTCACCAAATTTCGTTCTTCTAGGTTAAACCGTTCCTTTGCAGTAACCGTTTTCATGTTTAGTTTCACTCTGTTTTCTCCTATATGGATACATGTAGTTGGAACTCTAAATCAAACACGGTTTGTGCTAGCTCTTTGAAACTTGGCACAATAATGTAGTTCCAAGTTCTATCGCTATGGTTTGTGTGCTATTGAAGTATCCCCAAGCAGAGACTGACGAGAATCCCTTTCATTGAAAGGGGTTGCCAAGCTTCCAAAAAACTGCGAGTTTCCTGAAATCTCAGCAAACATTTTTTTCACCCAATCTTTATGATACTTGCAGGTTGTGATCAGTACACGAATCTCACTTGGCTCACTAAATTTCATTCTTCTATGTTTAACCGTTCCTTTGCAGTGTCCGTTTTCATGTTTAGGTTTCACTCTGTTTTCTCCTATATGGATACATGTAGTTGGAACTCTAAATCAAACACGGTTTGTGCTAGCTCTTTGAAACTTGTCACAATAATGTAGTTCCAAGTTCTATCGCTATGGTTTGTGTGCTATTGAAGTAGCCTCAAGCAGAGACTGACGAGAATCCCTTTCATTGAAAGGGGTTGCCAAGCTTCCAAAAAACTGCGAGTTTCCTGAAATCTCAGCAAACATTTTTTCATCCAATCTTTATGATACTTGCAGGTTGTGATCAGTACACGAATCTCACTTGGCTCACTAAATTTCGTTCTTCTAGGTTTAACCGTTCCTTTGCAGTAACCGTTTTCATGTTTAGGTTTCACTCTGTTTTCTCCTATATGGATACATGTAGTTGGAACTCTAAATCAAACACGGTTTGTGCTAGCTCTTTGAAACTTGGCACAATAATGTAGTTCCAAGTTCTATCGCTATGGTTTGTGTGCTATTGAAGTAGCCCCAAGCAGAGACTGACGAGAATCCCTTTCATTGAAAGGGGTTGCCAAGCTTCCAAAAAACTACGAGTTTCCTGAAATCTCAGCAAACATTTTTTCACCCAATCTTGATGATACTTCCATTTAATGATCAGTACACCAATCCCACTTGGCTCACCAAATTTCGTTCTTCTAGGTTAAACCGTTCCTTTGCAGTAACCGTTTTCATGTTTAGGTTTCACTCTGTTTTCTCCTATATGGATACATGTAGTTGGAACTCTAAATCAAACACGGTTTGTGCTAGCTCTTTGAAACTTGGCACAATAATGTAGTTCCAAGTTCTATCGCTATGGTTTGTGTGCTATTGACGTAGCCCCAAGCAGAGACTGACGAGAATCCCTTTCATAGAAAGGGGTTGCCAGGCTTCAAAAAACTGCGAGTTTCCTGAAATCTCAGCAGACATTTTTTCACCCAATCTTGATGAAAATTCCATTTAATGATCAGTACACCAATCCCACTTGGCTCACCAAATTTCGTTCTTCTAGGTTAAACCGTTCCTTTGCAGTAATCGTTTTCATATTTAGGTTTCACTCTGTTTTCTCCTATATAGATACATGTAGTTGGAACTCTAAATCAAACACGGTTTGTGCTAGCTCTTTGAAACATGGCACAATAATATAGTTCCAAGTTCTATCGCTATGGTTTGTGTGCTATTGAAGTAGCCCCAAGCAGAGAATGACGAGAATCCCTTTCATTGAAAGGGGTTGCCAAGCTTCCAAAAAACTACGAGTTTCCTGAAATCTCAGCAAACATTTTTTCACCCAATCTTGATGATACTTCCATTTAATGATCAGTACACCAATCCCACTTGGCACACCAAATTTCGTTCTTCTAGGTTAAACCGTTCCTTTGCAGTGTCCGTTTTCATGTTTAGGTGTCACTCTGTTTTCTCCTATATGGATACATGTAGTTGGAACTCTAAATCAAACACGGTTTGTGCTAGCTCTTTGAAACTTGGCACAATAATGTAGTTCCAAGTTCTATCGCTATGGTTTGTTTGCTATTGAAGTAGCCCCAAGCAGAGACTGACGAGAATCCCTTTCATTGAAAGGGGTTGCCAAGCTTCCAAAAAACTACGAGTTTCCTGAAATCTCAGCAAACATTTTTTCACCCAATCTTGATGATACTTCCATTTAATGATCAGTACACCAATCCCACTTGGCTCACCAAATTTCGTTCTTCTAAGTTAAACCGTTCCTTTGCAGTAACCGTTTTCATATTTAGGTTTCACTCTGTTTTCTCCTATATGGATACATGTATTTGGAACTCTAAATCAAACACGGTTTGTGCTAGCTCTTTGAAACTTGGCACAATAATGTAGTTCCAAGTTCTATCGCTATGGTTTGTGTGCTATTGAAGTAGCCCCAATCAGAGACTGACGAGAATCCCTTTCAATGTAAGGGGTTGCCAAGCTTCCAAAAAACTACGAGTTTCCTGAAATCTCAGCAAACATTTTTTCACCCAATCTTGATGATACTTCTATTTAATGATCAGTACACCAATCCCACTTGGCTCACCAAATTTCGTTCTTCTAGGTTAAACCGTTCCTTTGCAGTAACCGTTTTCATGTTTAGGTTTCACTCTGTTTTCTCCTATATGGATACATGTAGTTGGAACTCTAAATCAAACACGGTTTGTGCTAGCTCTTTGAAACTTGGCACAATAATGTAGTTCCAAGTTCTATCGCTATGGTTTGTGTGCTATTGAAGTAGCCCCAAGCAGAGACTGACGAGAATCCCTTTTATTGAAAGGGGTTGCCAAGCTTCCAAAAAACTGCGAGTTTCCTGAAATCTCAGCAAACATTTTTTCACCCAATCTTGATGATACTTCTATTTAATGATCAGTACACCAATCCCACTTGGCTCACCAAATTTCGTTCTTCTAGGTTAAACCGTTCCTTTGCAGTAACCGTTTTCATGTTTAGGTTTCACTCTGTTTTCTCCTATATGGATACATGTAGTTGGAACTCTAAATCAAACACGGTTTGTGCTAGCTCTTTGAAACTTGGCACAATAATGTAGTTCCAAGTTCTATCGCTATGGTTTGTGTGCTATTGAAGTAGCCCCAAGCAGAGACTGACGAGAATCCCTTTCATTGAAAGGGGTTGCCAAGCTTACAAAAAACTGCGAGTTTCCTGAAATCTCAGCAAATATTTTTTCACCCAATCTTGATGATACTTCTATTTAATGATCAGTACACCAATCCCACTTGGCTCACCAAATTTCGTTCTTCTAGGTTAAACCGTTCCTTTGCAGTAACCGTTTTCATGTTTAGGTTTCACTCTGTTATCTCCGATGTGGATACATGTAGTTGGAACTCTAAATCAAACACGGTTTGTGCTAGCTCTTTGAAACTTGGCACAATAATGTAGTTCCAAGTTCTATCACTATGGTTTGTGTGCTATTGAAATAGCCCCAAGCAGAGACTGACGAGAATCCCTTTCATTGAAAGGGGTTGCCAAGCTTCCAAAAAGCTACGAGTTTCCTGAGATCTCAGCTGACATTTTTTCGCCCAATCTTGATGATACTTCCATTTAATGATCAGTACACCAATTCCACTTGGCTCACCAAATTTCGTTCTTCTAGGTTAAACCGTTCCTTTGCAGTAATCATTTTCATATTTAGGTTTCACTCTGTTTTCTCCTATATAGATACATGTAGTTGGAACTCTAAATCAAACACGGTTTGTGCTAGCTCTTTGAAACTTGGCAAAATAATGTAGTTTCAAGTTCTATCGCTAGGGTTTGTGTGCTATTGAAGTAGCCCCAAGCAGCGACTGATGAGAATCCCTTTCATTGAAAGGGGTTGCCAAGCTTCCAAAAAACTACGAGTTTACTGAAATCTCAGCAAATAATTTTTCACCCAATCTTGATGATACTTCCATTTAATGATCAGTACACCAATCCCACTTGGCTCACCAAATTTCCTTCTTCTAGGTTAAACCGTTCCTTTGCAGTAACTGTTTCATGTTTAGGTTTCACTCTGTTTTCTCCTATATGGATACATGTAGTTGGAACTCTAAATCAAACACGGTTTGTGCTAGCTCTTTGAAACTTGGCACAATAATATAGTTCCAAGTTCTATCGCTATGGTTTGTGTGCTATTGAAGTAGCCCCAAGCAGAGACTGACGAGAATCCCTTTCATTGAAAGGGGTTGCCAAGCTTCCAAAAAACTACGAGTTTCCTGAAATCTCAGCAAACATTTTTTCACCCAATCTTGATGATACTTGCATTTAATGATCAGTACACAAATCCCACTTGGCTCACCAAATTTCGTTCTTCGAGGTTAAACCGTTCCTTTGCAGTAACCGTTTTCATGTTTAGGTTTCACTCTGTTTTCTCCTATATGGATACATGTAGTTTGAACTCTAAATCAAACACGGTTTGTGCTAGCTCTTTGAAACTTGGCACAATAATGTAGTTCCATGTTCTATCGCTATGGTTTGTGGCTATTGAAGTAGCCCCAATCAGAGACTGACGAGAATCCCTTTCAATGAAAGGGGTTGCCAAGCTTCCAAAAAACTACGAGTTTCTTGAAATCTCAGCAAACATTTTTTCACCCAATCTTGATGATACTTCTATTTAATGATCAGTACACCAATCCCACTTGGCTCACCAAATTTCGTTCTTCGAGGTTAAACCGTTCCTTTGCAGTAACCGTTTTCATGTTTAGGTTTCACTCTGTTTTCTCCTATATATATACGTGTAGTTGGAACTCTAAATCAAACACGGTTTGTGCTAGCTCTTTGAAACTTGGCACAATAATGTAGTTCCAAGTTCTATCGCTATGGTTTGTGTGCTATTGAAGTAGCCCCAAGCAGAGACTGACGAGAATCCCTTTCATTGAAAGGGGTTGCCAAGCTTCCAAAAAACTGCGAGTTTCCTGAAATCTCAGCAAACATTTTTTCACCCAATCTTGATGATACTTCCATTTAATGATCAGTACACGAATCCCACTTGGCTCACCAAATTTCGTTCTTCTAAGTTAAACCGTTCCTTTGCAGAAACCGTTTTCATATTTAGGTTTCACTCTGTTTTCTCCTATATGGATACATGTAGTTGGAACTCTAAATCAAACACGGTTTGTGCTAGCTCTTTGAAACTTGGCACAATAATGTAGTTCCAAGTTCTATCGCTAGGGTTTGTGTGCTATTGAAGTAGCCCCAAGCAGAGACTGATGAGAATCCCTTTCATTGAAAGGGGTTGCCAAGCTTCCAAAAAACTACGAGTTTCCTGAAATCTCAGCAAACATTTTTTCACCCAATCTTGATGATACTTCTATTTAATGATCAGTACACCAATCCCACTTGGCTCACCAAATTTCGTTCTTCTAGGTTAAACCGTTCCTTTGCAGTAACCGTTTTCATGTTTAGGTTTCACTCTGTTTTCTCCTATATGGATACATGTAGTTGGAACTCTAAATCAAACACGGTTTGTGCTAGCTCTTTGAAACTTGGCACAATAATGTAGTTCCAAGTTCTATCGCTATGGTTTGTGTGCTATTGAAGTAGCCCCAAGCAGAGACTGACGAGAATCCCTTTCATTGAAAGGGGTTGCCAAGCTTACAAAAAACTGCGAGTTTCCTGAAATCTCAGCAAATATTTTTTCACCCAATCTTGATGATACTTCTATTTAATGATCAGTACACCAATCCCACTTGGCTCACCAAATTTCGTTCTTCTAGGTTAAACCGTTCCTTTGCAGTAACCGTTTTCATGTTTAGGTTTCACTCTGTTATCTCCGATATGGATACATGTAGTTGGAACTCTAAATCAAACACGGTTTGTGCTAGCTCTTTGAAACTTGGCACAATAATGTAGTTCCAAGTTCTATCACTATGGTTTGTGTGCTATTGAAATAGCCCCAAGCAGAGACTGACGAGAATCCCTTTCATTGAAAGGGGTTGCCAAGCTTCCAAAAAACTACGAGTTTCCTGAGATCTCAGCTGACATTTTTTCGCCCAATCTTGATGATACTTCCATTTAATGATCAGTACACCAATTCCACTTGGCTCACCAAATTTCGTTCTTCTAGGTTAACCGTTCCTTTGCAGTAATCATTTTCATATTTAGGTTTCACTCTGTTTTCTCCTATATAGATACATGTAGTTGGAACTCTAAATCAAACACGGTTTGTGCTAGCTCTTTGAAACTTGGCAAAATAATGTAGTTTCAAGTTCTATCGCTAGGGTTTGTGTGCTATTGAAGTAGCCCCAAGCAGCGACTGATGAGAATCCCTTTCATTGAAAGGGGTTGCCAAGCTTCCAAAAAACTACGAGTTTACTGAAATCTCAGCAAATAATTTTTCACCCAATCTTGATGATACTTCCATTTAATGATCAGTACACCAATCCCACTTGGCTCACCAAATTTCCTTCTTCTAGGTTAAACCGTTCCTTTGCAGTAACTGTTTTCATGTTTAGGTTTCACTCTGTTTTCTCCTATATGGATACATGTAGTTGGAACTCTAAATCAAACACGGTTTGTGCTAGCTCTTTGAAACTTGGCACAATAATATAGTTCCAAGTTCTATCGCTATGGTTTGTGTGCTATTGAAGTAGCCCCAAGCAGAGACTGACGAGAATCCCTTTCATTGAAAGGGGTTGCCAAGCTTCCAAAAAACTACGAGTTTCCTGAAATCTCAGCAAACATTTTTTCACCCAATCTTGATGATACTTGCATTTAATGATCAGTACACAAATCCCACTTGGCTCACCAAATTTCGTTCTTCTAGGTTAAACCGTTCCTTTGCAGTAACCGTTTTCATGTTTAGGTTTCACTCTGTTTTCTCCTATATGGATACATGTAGTTGGAACTCTAAATCAAACACGGTTTGTGCTAGCTCTTTGAAACTTGGCACAATAATGTAGTTCCAAGTTCTATCGCTATGGTTTGTGTGCTATTGAAGTAGCCCCAAGCAGAGACTGACGAGAATCCCTTTCATTGAAAGGGGTTGCCAAGCTTACAAAAAACTGCGAGTTTCCTGAAATCTCAGCAAATATTTTTTCACCCAATCTTGATGATACTTCTATTTAATGATCAGTACACCAATCCCACTTGGCTCACCAAATTTCGTTCTTCTAGGTTAAACCGTTCCTTTGCAGTAACCGTTTTCATGTTTAGGTTTCACTCTGTTATCTCCGATATGGATACATGTAGTTGGAACTCTAAATCAAACACGGTTTGTGCTAGCTCTTTGAAACTTGGCACAATAATGTAGTTCCAAGTTCTATCACTATGGTTTGTGTGCTATTGAAATAGCCCCAAGCAGAGACTGACGAGAATCCCTTTCATTGAAAGGGGTTGCCAAGCTTCCAAAAAACTACGAGTTTCCTGAGATCTCAGCTGACATTTTTTCGCCCAATCTTGATGATACTTCCATTTAATGATCAGTACACCAATTCCACTTGGCTCACCAAATTTCGTTCTTCTAGGTTAAACCGTTCCTTTGCAGTAATCATTTTCATATTTAGGTTTCACTCTGTTTTCTCCTATATAGATACATGTAGTTGGAACTCTAAATCAAACACGGTTTGTGCTAGCTCTTTGAAACTTGGCAAAATAATTTTGCCAAGTTTCAAAGCGCTAGGGTTTGTGTGCTATTGAAGTAGCCCCAAGCAGCGACTGATGAGAATCCCTTTCATTGAAAGGGGTTGCCAAGCTTCCAAAAAACTACGAGTTTCCTGAAATCTCAGCAAACATTTTCTCACCCAATCTTGATGATACTTGCATTTAATGATCAGTACACAAATCCCACTTGGCTCACCAAATTTCGTTCTTCGAGGTTAAACCGTTCCTTTGCAGTAACCGTTTTCATGTTTAGGTTTCACTCTGTTTTCTCCTATATGGATACATGTAGTTTGAACTCTAAATCAAACACGGTTTGTGCTAGCTCTTTGAAACTTGGCACAATAATGTAGTTCCATGTTCTATCGCTATGGTTTGTGGCTATTGAAGTAGCCCCAATCAGAGACTGACGAGAATCCCTTTCAATGAAAGGGGTTGCCAAGCTTCCAAAAAACTACGAGTTTCTTGAAATCTCAGCAAACATTTTTTCACCCAATCTTGATCATACTTCTATTTAATGATCAGTACACCAATCCCACTTGGCTCACCAAATTTCGTTCTTCTAGGTTAAACCGTTCCTTTGCAGTAACCGTTTTCATGTTTAGGTTTCACTCTGTTTTCTCCTATACGGATACATGTAGTTGGAACTCTAAATCAAACACGGTTTGTGCTAGCTCTTTGAAACTTGGCACAATAATGTAGTTCCAAGTTCTATCGCTATGGTTTGTGTGCTATTGAAGTAGCCCCAAGCAGAGACTGACGAGAATCCCTTTCATTGAAAGGGGTTGCCAAGCTTCCAAAAAACTACGAGTTTCGTGAAATATCAGCAAACATTTTTTCACCCAATCTTGATGATACTTCCATTTAATGATCAGTACACGAATCCCACTTGGCTCACCAAATTTCGTTCTTCTAAGTTAAACCGTTACTTTGCAGAAACCGTTTTCATATTTAGGTTTCACTCTGTTTTCTCCTATATGGATACATGTAGTTGGAACTCTAAATCAAACACGGTTTGTGCTAGCTCTTTGAAACTTGGCACAATAATGTAGTTCCAAGTTCTATCGCTATGGTTTGTGTGCTATTGAAGTAGCCCCAAGCAGAGACTGACGAGAATCCCTTTCATTGAAAGGGGTTGCCAAGCTTCCAAAAAACTACGAGTTTCCTGAAATCTCAGCAAACATTTTTTCACCCAATCTTGATGATACTTCTATTTTATGATCAGTACACCCATCCCACTTGGCTCACCAAATTTCGTTCTTCTAGGTTAAACCGTTCCTTTGCAGTAACCGTTTTCATGTTTAGGTTTCACTCTGTTTTCTCCTATATGGATACATGTAGTTGGAACTCTAAATCAAACACGGTTTGTGCTAGCTCTTTGAAACTTGGCACAATAATGTAGTTCCAAGTTCTATCGCTATGGTTTGTGTGCTATTGAAGTAGCCCCAAGCAGAGACTGACGAGAATCCCTTTCATAGAAAGGGGTTGCCAGGCTTCAAAAAACTCCGAGTTTCCTGAAATCTCAGCAGACATTTTTTCACCCAATCTTGATGAAACTTCCATTTAATGATCAGTACACCAATCCCACTTGGCTCACCAAATTTCGTTCTTCTAAGTTAAACCGTTCCTTTGCAGTAATCGATTTCATGTTTAGGTTTCACTCTGTTTTCTCCTATATGGATACATGTAGTTGGAACTCTAAATCAAACACGGTTTGTGCTAGCTCTTTGAAACTTGGCACAATAATGTAGTTCCAAGTTCTATCGCTATGGTTTGTGTGCTATTGAAGTAGCCCCAAGCAGAGACTGACAAGAATCCCTATCATTGAAAGGGGTTGCCAAGCTTCCAAAAAACTGCGAGTTTCCTGAAATCTCAGCAAACATTTTTTCACTCAATCTTGATGATACTTGCAGGTAGTGATCAGTACCCGAATCCCACTTGGCTCACCAAATTTCGTTCTTCTAGGTTAAACCGTTCCTTTGCAGTAACCGTTTTCATGTTTAGGTTTCACTCTGTTTTCTCCTATATGGATACATGTAGTTGGAACTCCAAATCAAACACGGTTTGTGCTAGCTCTTTGAAACTTGGCACAATAATGTAGTTCCAAGTTCTATCGCTATGGTTTGTGTGCTATTGAAGTAGCCCCAAGCAGAGACTGACGAGAATCCCTTTCATTGAAAGGGGTTGCCAAGCTTCCAAAAAACTGCGAGTTTCCTGAAATCTCAGCAAACATTTTTTCACCCAATCTTGATGATACTTGCAGGTAGTGATCAGTACACGAATCCCACTTGGCTCACCAAATTTCGTTCTTTAGGTTAAACCGTTCCTATGCAGTAACCGATTTCATGTTTAGGTTTCACTCTGTTTTCTCCTATACGGATACATGTAGTTGGAACTCTAAATCAAACACGGTTTGTGCTAGCTCTTTGAAACTTGGCACAATAATGTAGTTCCAAGTTCTATTGCTATGGGTTGTGTGCTATTGAAGTAGCCCCAAGCAGAGACTGACGAGAATCCCTTTCATTGAAAGGGGTTGCCAAGCTTCCAAAAATCTACGAGTTTCCTGAAATCTCAGCAAACATTTTTTCACCCAATCTTGATGATACTTCTATTTAAAGATCAGTACACCAATCCCACTTGGCTCACCAAATTTCGTTCTTCTACGTTAAACCGTTCCTTTGCAGTAACCGTTTTCATGTTTAGGTTTCACTCTGTTTTCTCCTATATGGATACATGTAGTTGGAACTCTAAATCAAACACGGTTTGTGCTAGCTCTTTGAAACTTGGCACAATAATGTAGTTCCAAGTTCTATCGCTATGGTTTGTGTGCTATTGAAGTAGCCCCAAGCAGAGACTGACGAGAATCCCTTTCATAGAAAGGGGTTGCCAGGCTTCAAAAAACTCCGAGTTTCCTGAAATCTCAGCAGACATTTTTTCACCCAATCTTGATGAAACTTCCATTTAATGATCAGTACACCAATCCCACTTGGCTCACCAAATTTCGTTCTTCTAAGTTAAACCGTTCCTTTGCAGTAATCGATTTCATGTTTAGGTTTCACTCTGTTTTCTCCTATATGGATACATGTAGTTGGAACTCTAAATCAAACACGGTTTGTGCTAGCTCTTTGAAACTTGGCACAATAATGTAGTTCCAAGTTCTATCGCTATGGTTTGTGTGCTATTGAAGTAGCCCCAAGCAGAGACTGACAAGAATCCCTATCATTGAAAGGGGTTGCCAAGCTTCCAAAAAACTGCGAGTTTCCTGAAATCTCAGCAAACATTTTTTCACTCAATCTTGATGATACTTGCAGGTAGTGATCAGTACCCGAATCCCACTTGGCTCACCAAATTTCGTTCTTCTAGGTTAAACCGTTCCTTTGCAGTAACCGTTTTCATGTTTAGGTTTCACTCTGTTTTCTCCTATATGGATACATGTAGTTGGAACTCCAAATCAAACACGGTTTGTGCTAGCTCTTTGAAACTTGGCACAATAATGTAGTTCCAAGTTCTATCGCTATGGTTTGTGTGCTATTGAAGTAGCCCCAAGCAGAGACTGACGAGAATCCCTTTCATTGAAAGGGGTTGCCAAGCTTCCAAAAAACTGCGAGTTTCCTGAAATCTCAGCAAACATTTTTTCACCCAATCTTGATGATACTTGCAGGTAGTGATCAGTACACGAATCCCACTTGGCTCACCAAATTTCGTTCTTTAGGTTAAACCGTTCCTATGCAGTAACCGATTTCATGTTTAGGTTTCACTCTGTTTTCTCCTATACGGATACATGTAGTTGGAACTCTAAATCAAACACGGTTTGTGCTAGCTCTTTGAAACTTGGCACAATAATGTAGTTCCAAGTTCTATTGCTATGGGTTGTGTGCTATTGAAGTAGCCCCAAGCAGAGACTGACGAGAATCCCTTTCATTGAAAGGGGTTGCCAAGCTTCCAAAAATCTACGAGTTTCCTGAAATCTCAGCAAACATTTTTTCACCCAATCTTGATGATACTTCTATTTAAAGATCAGTACACCAATCCCACTTGGCTCACCAAATTTCGTTCTTCTAGGTTAAACCGTTCCTTTGCAGTAACCGTTTTCATGTTTAGGTTTCACTCGGTTTTCTCCTATATGGATACATGTAGTTGGAACTCTAAATCAAACACGGTTTGTGCTAGCTCTTTGAAACTTGGCACAATAATGTAGTTCCAAGTTCTATCGCTATGGTTTGTGTGCTATTGAAGTAGCCCCAAGCAGAGACTGACGAGAATCCCTTTCATTGAAAGGGGTTGCCAAGCTTCCAAAAAACTACGAGTTTCCTGAAATCTCAGCAAACATTTTTTCACCCAATCTTGATGATACTTCTATTTTATGATCAGTACACCCATCCCATTTGGCTCACCAAATTTCGTTCTTCTAGGTTAAACCGTTCCTTTGCAGTAACCGTTTTCATGTTTAGGTTTCACTCTGTTTTCTCCTATATGGATACATGTAGTTGGAACTCTAAATCAAACACGGTTTGTGCTAGCTCTTTGAAACTTGGCACAATAATGTAGTTCCAAGTTCTATCGCTATGGTTTGTGTGCTATTGAAGTAGCCCCAAGCAGAGACTGACGAGAATCCCTTTCATTGAAAGGGGTTGCCAAGCTTCCAAAAAACTACGAGTTTCCTGAAATCTCAGCAAACATTTTTTCACCCAATCTTGATGATACTTCCATTTAATGATCAGTACACCAATCCCACTTGGCTCACCAAATTTCGTTCTTCTAGGTTAAACCGTTCCTTTGCAGTAACCGTTTTCATGTTTAGGTTTCACTCTGTTTTCTCCTATATGGATACATGTAGTTGGAACTCTAAATCAAACACGGTTTGTGCTAGCTCTTTGAAACTTGGCACAATAATGTAGTTCCAAGTTCTATCGCTATGGTTTGTGTGCTATTGAAGTAGCCCCAAGCAGAGACTGACGAGAATCCCTTTCATAGAAAGGGGTTGCCAGGCTTCAAAAAACTCCGAGTTTCCTGAAATCTCAGCAGACATTTTTTCACCCAATCTTGATGAAACTTCCATTTAATGATCAGTACACCAATCCCACTTGGCTCACCAAATTTCGTTCTTCTAAGTTAAACCGTTCCTTTGCAGTAATCGATTTCATATTTAGGTTTCACTCTGTTTTCTCCTATATAGATACATGTAGTTGGAACTCTAAATCAAACACCGTTTGTGCTAGCTCTTTGAAACTTGGCACAATAATATAGTTCCAAGTTCTATCGCTATGGTTTGTGTGCTATTGAAGTAGCCCCAATCAGAGAATGACGAGAATCCCTTTCATTGAAAGGGGTTGCCAAGCTTCCAAAAAACTACGAGTTTCCTGAAATCTCAGCAAACATTTTTTCACCCAATCTTGATGATACTTCCATTTAATGATCAGTACACCAATCCCACTTGGCACACCATATTTCGTTCTTCTAGGTTAAACCGTTCCTTTGCAGTAACCGTTTTCATGTTTAGGTTTCACTCTGTTTTCTCCTATATGGATACATGTAGTTGGAACTCTAAATTAAACACGGTTTGTGCTAGCTCTTTGAAACTTGTCACAATAATGTAGTTCCAAGTTGTATCGCTATGGTTTGTGTGCTATTGAAGTAGCCCCAAGCAGAGACTGACGAGAATCCCTTTCATTGAAAGGGGTTGCCAAGCTTCCAAAAAACTACGAGTTTCCTGAAATCTCAGCAAACATTTTTTCACCCAATCTTGATGATACTTGCATGTAGTGATCAGTACACGAATCCCACTTGGCTCACCAAATTTCGTTCTTCTAAGTTAAACCGTTCCTTTGCAGTAACCGTTTTCATGTTTAGGTTTCACTCTGTTTTCTCCTATATGGATACATGTAGTTGGAACTCTAAATCAAACACGGTTTGTGCTAGCTCTTTGAAACTTGGCACAATAATGTAGTTCCAAGTTCTATCGCTATGCTTTGTGTGCTATTGAAGAAGCCCCAAGCAGAGACTGACGAGAATCCCTTTCATAGAAAGGGGTTGCCAGGCTTCAAAAAACTGCGAGTTTCCTGAAATCTCAGCAGACATTTTTTCACCCAATCTTGATGATACTTCCATTTAATGATCAGTACACCAATCCCACTTGGCTCACCAAATTTCGTTCTTCTAGGTTAAACCGTTCCTTTGCAGTAATCGATTTCATGTTTAGGTTTCACTCTGTTTTCTCCTATATGGATACATGTAGTTGGAACTCTAAATCAAACACGGTTTGTGCTAGCTCTTTGAAACTTGGCACAATAATGTAGTTCCAAGTTCTATCGCTATGGTTTGTGTGCTATTGAAGTAGCCCCAAGCAGAGACTGACAAGAATCCCTATCATTGAAAGGGGTTGCCAAGCTTCCAAAAAACTGCGAGTTTCCTGAAATCTCAGCAAACATTTTTTCACTCAATCTTGATGATACTTGCAGGTAGTGATCAGTACCCGAATCCCACTTGGCTCACCAAATTTCGTTCTTCTAGGTTAAACCGTTCCTTTGCAGTAACCGTTTTCATGTTTAGGTTTCACTCTGTTTTCTCCTATATGGATACATGTAGTTGGAACTCCAAATCAAACACGGTTTGTGCTAGCTCTTTGAAACTTGGCACAATAATGTAGTTCCAAGTTCTATCGCTATGGTTTGTGTGCTATTGAAGTAGCCCCAAGCAGAGACTGACGAGAATCCCTTTCATTGAAAGGGGTTGCCAAGCTTCCAAAAAACTGCGAGTTTCCTGAAATCTCAGCAAACATTTTTTCACCCAATCTTGATGATACTTGCAGGTAGTGATCAGTACACGAATCCCACTTGGCTCACCAAATTTCGTTCTTTAGGTTAAACCGTTCCTATGCAGTAACCGATTTCATGTTTAGGTTTCACTCTGTTTTCTCCTATACGGATACATGTAGTTGGAACTCTAAATCAAACACGGTTTGTGCTAGCTCTTTGAAACTTGGCACAATAATGTAGTTCCAAGTTCTATTGCTATGGGTTGTGTGCTATTGAAGTAGCCCCAAGCAGAGACTGACGAGAATCCCTTTCATTGAAAGGGGTTGCCAAGCTTCCAAAAATCTACGAGTTTCCTGAAATCTCAGCAAACATTTTTTCACCCAATCTTGATGATACTTCTATTTAAAGATCAGTACACCAATCCCACTTGGCTCACCAAATTTCGTTCTTCTACGTTAATCCGTTCCTTTGCAGTAACCGTTTTCATGTTTAGGTTTCACTCGGTTTTCTCCTATATGGATACATGTAGTTGGAACTCTAAATCAAACACGGTTTGTGCTAGCTCTTTGAAACTTGGCACAATAATGTAGTTCCAAGTTCTATCGCTATGGTTTGTGTGCTATTGAAGTAGCCCCAAGCAGAGACTGACGAGAATCCCTTTCATTGAAAGGGGTTGCCAAGCTTCCAAAAAACTACGAGTTTCCTGAAATCTCAGCAAACATTTTTTCACCCAATCTTGATGATACTTCTATTTTATGATCAGTACACCCATCCCACTTGGCTCACCAAATTTCGTTCTTCTAGGTTAAACCGTTCCTTTGCAGTAACCGTTTTCATGTTTAGGTTTCACTCTGTTTTCTCCTATATGGATACATGTAGTTGGAACTCTAAATCAAACACGGTTTGTGCTAGCTCTTTGAAACTTGGCACAATAATGTAGTTCCAAGTTCTATCGCTATGGTTTGTGTGATATTGAAGTAGCCCCAAGCAGAGACTGACGAGAATCCCTTTCATTGAAAGGGGTTGCCAAGCTTCCAAAAAACTACGAGTTTCCTGAAATCTCAGCAAACATTTTTTCACCCAATCTTGATGATACTTCCATTTAATGATCAGTACACCAATCCCACTTGGCTCACCAAATTTCGTTCTTCTAGGTTAAACCGTTCCTTTGCAGTAACCGTTTTCATGTTTAGGTTTCACTCTGTTTTCTCCTATATGGATACATGTAGTTGGAACTCTAAATCAAACACGGTTTGTGCTAGCTCTTTGAAACTTGGCACAATAATGTAGTTCCAAGTTCTATCGCTATGGTTTGTGTGCTATTGAAGTAGCCCAAAGCAGAGACTGACGAGAATCCCTTTCATAGAAAGGGGTTGCTAGGCTTCAAAAAACTCCGAGTTTCCTGAAATCTCAGCAGACATTTTTTCACCCAATCTTGATGAAACTTCCATTTAATGATCAGTACACCAATCCCACTTGGCTCACCAAATTTCGTTCTTCTAAGTTAAACCGTTCCTTTGCAGTAATCGATTTCATGTTTAGGTTTCACTCTGTTTTCTCCTATATGGATACATGTAGTTGGAACTCTAAATCAAACACGGTTTGTGCTAGCTCTTTGAAACTTGGCACAATAATGTAGTTCCAAGTTCTATCGCTATGGTTTGTGTGCTATTGAAGTAGCCCCAAGCAGAGACTGACAAGAATCCCTATCATTGAAAGGGGTTGCCAAGCTTCCAAAAAACTGCGAGTTTCCTGAAATCTCAGCAAACATTTTTTCACTCAATCTTGATGATACTTGCAGGTAGTGATCAGTACCCGAATCCCACTTGGCTCACCAAATTTCGTTCTTCTAGGTTAAACCGTTCCTTTGCAGTAACCGTTTTCATGTTTAGGTTTCACTCTGTTTTCTCCTATATGGATACATGTAGTTGGAACTCCAAATCAAACACGGTTTGTGCTAGCTCTTTGAAACTTGGCACAATAATGTAGTTCCAAGTTCTATCGCTATGGTTTGTGTGCTATTGAAGTAGCCCCAAGCAGAGACTGACGAGAATCCCTTTCATTGAAAGGGGTTGCCAAGCTTCCAAAAAACTGCGAGTTTCCTGAAATCTCAGCAAACATTTTTTCACCCAATCTTGATGATACTTGCAGGTAGTGATCAGTACACGAATCCCACTTGGCTCACCAAATTTCGTTCTTTAGGTTAAACCGTTCCTATGCAGTAACCGTTTTCATGTTTAGGTTTCACTCTGTTTTCTCCTATATGGATACATGTAGTTGGAACTCTAAATCAAACACGGTTTGTGCTAGCTCTTTGAAACTTGGCACAATAATGTAGTTCCAAGTTCTATCGCTATGGTTTGTGTGCTATTGAAGTAGCCCCAAGCAGAGACTGACGAGAATCCCTTTCATTGAAAGGGGTTGCCAAGCTTCCAAAAAACTACGAGTTTCCTGAAATCTCAGCAAACATTTTTTCACCCAATCTTGATGATACTTCCATTTAATGATCAGTACACCAATCCCACTTGGCTCACCAAATTTCGTTCTTCTAGGTTAAACCGTTCCTTTGCAGTAACCGTTTTCATGTTTAGGTTTCACTCTGTTTTCTCCTATATGGATACATGTAGTTGGAACTCTAAATCAAACACGGTTTGTGCTAGCTCTTTGAAACTTGGCACAATAATGTAGTTCCAAGTTCTATCGCTATGGTTTGTGTGCTATTGAAGTAGCCCCAAGCAGAGACTGACGAGAATCCCTTTCATAGAAAGGGGTTGCCAGGCTTCAAAAAACTCCGAGTTTCCTGAAATCTCAGCAGACATTTTTTCACCCAATCTTGATGAAACTTCCATTTAATGATCAGTACACCAATCCCACTTGGCTCACCAAATTTCGTTCTTCTAAGTTAAACCGTTCCTTTGCAGTAATCGATTTCATATTTAGGTTTCACTCTGTTTTCTCCTATATAGATACATGTAGTTGGAACTCTAAATCAAACACCGTTTGTGCTAGCTCTTTGAAACTTGGCACAATAATATAGTTCCAAGTTCTATCGCTATGGTTTGTGTGCTATTGAAGTAGCCCCAATCAGAGAATGACGAGAATCCCTTTCATTGAAAGGGGTTGCCAAGCTTCCAAAAAACTACGAGTTTCCTGAAATCTCAGCAAACATTTTTTCACCCAATCTTGATGATACTTCCATTTAATGATCAGTACACCAATCCCACTTGGCACACCATATTTCGTTCTTCTAGGTTAAACCGTTCCTTTGCAGTAACCGTTTTCATGTTTAGGTTTCACTCTGTTTTCTCCTATATGGATACATGTAGTTGGAACTCTAAATTAAACACGGTTTGTGCTAGCTCTTTGAAACTTGTCACAATAATGTAGTTCCAAGTTGTATCGCTATGGTTTGTGTGCTATTGAAGTAGCCCCAAGCAGAGACTGACGAGAATCCCTTTCATTGAAAGGGGTTGCCAAGCTTCCAAAAAACTACGAGTTTCCTGAAATCTCAGCAAACATTTTTTCACCCAATCTTGATGATACTTGCATGTAGTGATCAGTACACGAATCCCACTTGGCTCACCAAATTTCGTTCTTCTAAGTTAAACCGTTCCTTTGCAGTAACCGTTTTCATGTTTAGGTTTCACTCTGTTTTCTCCTATATGGATACATGTAGTTGGAACTCTAAATCAAACACGGTTTGTGCTAGCTCTTTGAAACTTGGCACAATAATGTAGTTCCAAGTTCTATCGCTATGCTTTGTGTGCTATTGAAGAAGCCCCAAGCAGAGACTGACGAGAATCCCTTTCATAGAAAGGGGTTGCCAGGCTTCAAAAAACTGCGAGTTTCCTGAAATCTCAGCAGACATTTTTTCACCCAATCTTGATGATACTTCCATTTAATGATCAGTACACCAATCCCACTTGGCTCACCAAATTTCGTTCTTCTAGGTTAAAACCGTTCCTTTGCAGTAATCGATTTCATGTTTAGGTTTCACTCTGTTTTCTCCTATATGGATACATGTAGTTGGAACTCTAAATCAAACACGGTTTGTGCTAGCTCTTTGAAACTTGGCACAATAATGTAGTTCCAAGTTCTATCGCTATGGTTTGTGTGCTATTGAAGTAGCCCCAAGCAGAGACTGACAAGAATCCCTATCATTGAAAGGGGTTGCCAAGCTTCCAAAAAACTGCGAGTTTCCTGAAATCTCAGCAAACATTTTTTCACTCAATCTTGATGATACTTGCAGGTAGTGATCAGTACCCGAATCCCACTTGGCTCACCAAATTTCGTTCTTCTAGGTTAAACCGTTCCTTTGCAGTAACCGTTTTCATGTTTAGGTTTCACTCTGTTTTCTCCTATATGGATACATGTAGTTGGAACTCCAAATCAAACACGGTTTGTGCTAGCTCTTTGAAACTTGGCACAATAATGTAGTTCCAAGTTCTATCGCTATGGTTTGTGTGCTATTGAAGTAGCCCCAAGCAGAGACTGACGAGAATCCCTTTCATTGAAAGGGGTTGCCAAGCTTCCAAAAAACTGCGAGTTTCCTGAAATCTCAGCAAACATTTTTTCACCCAATCTTGATGATACTTGCAGGTAGTGATCAGTACACGAATCCCACTTGGCTCACCAAATTTCGTTCTTTAGGTTAAACCGTTCCTATGCAGTAACCGATTTCATGTTTAGGTTTCACTCTGTTTTCTCCTATACGGATACATGTAGTTGGAACTCTAAATCAAACACGGTTTGTGCTAGCTCTTTGAAACTTGGCACAATAATGTAGTTCCAAGTTCTATTGCTATGGGTTGTGTGCTATTGAAGTAGCCCCAAGCAGAGACTGACGAGAATCCCTTTCATTGAAAGGGGTTGCCAAGCTTCCAAAAATCTACGAGTTTCCTGAAATCTCAGCAAACATTTTTTCACCCAATCTTGATGATACTTCTATTTAAAGATCAGTACACCAATCCCACTTGGCTCACCAAATTTCGTTCTTCTACGTTAATCCGTTCCTTTGCAGTAACCGTTTTCATGTTTAGGTTTCACTCGGTTTTCTCCTATATGGATACATGTAGTTGGAACTCTAAATCAAACACGGTTTGTGCTAGCTCTTTGAAACTTGGCACAATAATGTAGTTCCAAGTTCTATCGCTATGGTTTGTGTGCTATTGAAGTAGCCCCAAGCAGAGACTGACGAGAATCCCTTTCATTGAAAGGGGTTGCCAAGCTTCCAAAAAACTACGAGTTTCCTGAAATCTCAGCAAACATTTTTTCACCCAATCTTGATGATACTTCTATTTTATGATCAGTACACCCATCCCACTTGGCTCACCAAATTTCGTTCTTCTAGGTTAAACCGTTCCTTTGCAGTAACCGTTTTCATGTTTAGGTTTCACTCTGTTTTCTCCTATATGGATACATGTAGTTGGAACTCTAAATCAAACACGGTTTGTGCTAGCTCTTTGAAACTTGGCACAATAATGTAGTTCCAAGTTCTATCGCTATGGTTTGTGTGATATTGAAGTAGCCCCAAGCAGAGACTGACGAGAATCCCTTTCATTGAAAGGGGTTGCCAAGCTTCCAAAAAACTACGAGTTTCCTGAAATCTCAGCAAACATTTTTTCACCCAATCTTGATGATACTTCCATTTAATGATCAGTACACCAATCCCACTTGGCTCACCAAATTTCGTTCTTCTAGGTTAAACCGTTCCTTTGCAGTAACCGTTTTCATGTTTAGGTTTCACTCTGTTTTCTCCTATATGGATACATGTAGTTGGAACTCTAAATCAAACACGGTTTGTGCTAGCTCTTTGAAACTTGGCACAATAATGTAGTTCCAAGTTCTATCGCTATGGTTTGTGTGCTATTGAAGTAGCCCAAAGCAGAGACTGACGAGAATCCCTTTCATAGAAAGGGGTTGCTAGGCTTCAAAAAACTCCGAGTTTCCTGAAATCTCAGCAGACATTTTTTCACCCAATCTTGATGAAACTTCCATTTAATGATCAGTACACCAATCCCACTTGGCTCACCAAATTTCGTTCTTCTAAGTTAAACCGTTCCTTTGCAGTAATCGATTTCATGTTTAGGTTTCACTCTGTTTTCTCCTATATGGATACATGTAGTTGGAACTCTAAATCAAACACGGTTTGTGCTAGCTCTTTGAAACTTGGCACAATAATGTAGTTCCAAGTTCTATCGCTATGGTTTGTGTGCTATTGAAGTAGCCCCAAGCAGAGACTGACAAGAATCCCTATCATTGAAAGGGGTTGCCAAGCTTCCAAAAAACTGCGAGTTTCCTGAAATCTCAGCAAACATTTTTTCACTCAATCTTGATGATACTTGCAGGTAGTGATCAGTACCCGAATCCCACTTGGCTCACCAAATTTCGTTCTTCTAGGTTAAACCGTTCCTTTGCAGTAACCGTTTTCATGTTTAGGTTTCACTCTGTTTTCTCCTATATGGATACATGTAGTTGGAACTCCAAATCAAACACGGTTTGTGCTAGCTCTTTGAAACTTGGCACAATAATGTAGTTCCAAGTTCTATCGCTATGGTTTGTGTGCTATTGAAGTAGCCCCAAGCAGAGACTGACGAGAATCCCTTTCATTGAAAGGGGTTGCCAAGCTTCCAAAAAACTGCGAGTTTCCTGAAATCTCAGCAAACATTTTTTCACCCAATCTTGATGATACTTGCAGGTAGTGATCAGTACACGAATCCCACTTGGCTCACCAAATTTCGTTCTTTAGGTTAAACCGTTCCTATGCAGTAACCGATTTCATGTTTAGGTTTCACTCTGTTTTCTCCTATACGGATACATGTAGTTGGAACTCTAAATCAAACACGGTTTGTGCTAGCTCTTTGAAACTTGGCACAATAATGTAGTTCCAAGTTCTATTGCTATGGGTTGTGTGCTATTGAAGTAGCCCCAAGCAGAGACTGACGAGAATCCCTTTCATTGAAAGGGGTTGCCAAGCTTCCAAAAATCTACGAGTTTCCTGAAATCTCAGCAAACATTTTTTCACCCAATCTTGATGATACTTCTATTTAAAGATCAGTACACCAATCCCACTTGGCTCACCAAATTTCGTTCTTCTACGTTAAACCGTTCCTTTGCAGTAACCGTTTTCATGTTTAGGTTTCACTCTGTTTTCTCCTATATGGATACATGTAGTTGGAACTCTAAATCAAACACGGTTTGTGCTAGCTCTTTGAAACTTGGCACAATAATGTAGTTCCAAGTTCTATCGCTATGGTTTGTGTGCTATTGAAGTAGCCCCAAGCAGAGACTGACGAGAATCCCTTTCATAGAAAGGGGTTGCCAGGCTTCAAAAAACTCCGAGTTTCCTGAAATCTCAGCAGACATTTTTTCACCCAATCTTGATGAAACTTCCATTTAATGATCAGTACACCAATCCCACTTGGCTCACCAAATTTCGTTCTTCTAAGTTAAACCGTTCCTTTGCAGTAATCGATTTCATGTTTAGGTTTCACTCTGTTTTCTCCTATATGGATACATGTAGTTGGAACTCTAAATCAAACACGGTTTGTGCTAGCTCTTTGAAACTTGGCACAATAATGTAGTTCCAAGTTCTATCGCTATGGTTTGTGTGCTATTGAAGTAGCCCCAAGCAGAGACTGACAAGAATCCCTATCATTGAAAGGGGTTGCCAAGCTTCCAAAAAACTGCGAGTTTCCTGAAATCTCAGCAAACATTTTTTCACTCAATCTTGATGATACTTGCAGGTAGTGATCAGTACCCGAATCCCACTTGGCTCACCAAATTTCGTTCTTCTAGGTTAAACCGTTCCTTTGCAGTAACCGTTTTCATGTTTAGGTTTCACTCTGTTTTCTCCTATATGGATACATGTAGTTGGAACTCCAAATCAAACACGGTTTGTGCTAGCTCTTTGAAACTTGGCACAATAATGTAGTTCCAAGTTCTATCGCTATGGTTTGTGTGCTATTGAAGTAGCCCCAAGCAGAGACTGACGAGAATCCCTTTCATTGAAAGGGGTTGCCAAGCTTCCAAAAAACTGCGAGTTTCCTGAAATCTCAGCAAACATTTTTTCACCCAATCTTGATGATACTTGCAGGTAGTGATCAGTACACGAATCCCACTTGGCTCACCAAATTTCGTTCTTTAGGTTAAACCGTTCCTATGCAGTAACCGATTTCATGTTTAGGTTTCACTCTGTTTTCTCCTATACGGATACATGTAGTTGGAACTCTAAATCAAACACGGTTTGTGCTAGCTCTTTGAAACTTGGCACAATAATGTAGTTCCAAGTTCTATTGCTATGGGTTGTGTGCTATTGAAGTAGCCCCAAGCAGAGACTGACGAGAATCCCTTTCATTGAAAGGGGTTGCCAAGCTTCCAAAAATCTACGAGTTTCCTGAAATCTCAGCAAACATTTTTTCACCCAATCTTGATGATACTTCTATTTAAAGATCAGTACACCAATCCCACTTGGCTCACCAAATTTCGTTCTTCTAGGTTAAACCGTTCCTTTGCAGTAACCGTTTTCATGTTTAGGTTTCACTCGGTTTTCTCCTATATGGATACATGTAGTTGGAACTCTAAATCAAACACGGTTTGTGCTAGCTCTTTGAAACTTGGCACAATAATGTAGTTCCAAGTTCTATCGCTATGGTTTGTGTGCTATTGAAGTAGCCCCAAGCAGAGACTGACGAGAATCCCTTTCATTG
The DNA here is from genome assembly GCF_045843805.1 of Urocitellus parryii. NCBI lineage: Eukaryota > Metazoa > Chordata > Mammalia > Rodentia > Sciuridae > Urocitellus > Urocitellus parryii. The sequence continues at coordinate 16,032 of NW_027553292.1, read as the reverse complement.
AAAGGGGTTGCCAAGCTTCCAAAAAACTACGAGTTTCCTGAAATCTCAGCAAACATTTTTTCACCCAATCTTGATGATACTTCTATTTTATGATCAGTACACCCATCCCACTTGGCTCACCAAATTTCGTTCTTCTAGGTTAAACCGTTCCTTTGCAGTAACCGTTTTCATGTTTAGGTTTCACTCTGTTTTCTCCTATATGGATACATGTAGTTGGAACTCTAAATCAAACACGGTTTGTGCTAGCTCTTTGAAACTTGGCACAATAATGTAGTTCCAAGTTCTATCGCTATGGTTTGTGTGCTATTGAAGTAGCCCCAAGCAGAGACTGACGAGAATCCCTTTCATTGAAAGGGGTTGCCAAGCTTCCAAAAAACTACGAGTTTCCTGAAATCTCAGCAAACATTTTTTCACCCAATCTTGATGATACTTCCATTTAATGATCAGTACACCAATCCCACTTGGCTCACCAAATTTCGTTCTTCTAGGTTAAACCGTTCCTTTGCAGTAACCGTTTTCATGTTTAGGTTTCACTCTGTTTTCTCCTATATGGATACATGTAGTTGGAACTCTAAATCAAACACGGTTTGTGCTAGCTCTTTGAAACTTGGCACAATAATGTAGTTCCAAGTTCTATCGCTATGGTTTGTGTGCTATTGAAGTAGCCCCAAGCAGAGACTGACGAGAATCCCTTTCATAGAAAGGGGTTGCCAGGCTTCAAAAAACTCCGAGTTTCCTGAAATCTCAGCAGACATTTTTTCACCCAATCTTGATGAAACTTCCATTTAATGATCAGTACACCAATCCCACTTGGCTCACCAAATTTCGTTCTTCTAAGTTAAACCGTTCCTTTGCAGTAATCGATTTCATATTTAGGTTTCACTCTGTTTTCTCCTATATAGATACATGTAGTTGGAACTCTAAATCAAACACCGTTTGTGCTAGCTCTTTGAAACTTGGCACAATAATATAGTTCCAAGTTCTATCGCTATGGTTTGTGTGCTATTGAAGTAGCCCCAATCAGAGAATGACGAGAATCCCTTTCATTGAAAGGGGTTGCCAAGCTTCCAAAAAACTACGAGTTTCCTGAAATCTCAGCAAACATTTTTTCACCCAATCTTGATGATACTTCCATTTAATGATCAGTACACCAATCCCACTTGGCACACCATATTTCGTTCTTCTAGGTTAAACCGTTCCTTTGCAGTAACCGTTTTCATGTTTAGGTTTCACTCTGTTTTCTCCTATATGGATACATGTAGTTGGAACTCTAAATTAAACACGGTTTGTGCTAGCTCTTTGAAACTTGTCACAATAATGTAGTTCCAAGTTGTATCGCTATGGTTTGTGTGCTATTGAAGTAGCCCCAAGCAGAGACTGACGAGAATCCCTTTCATTGAAAGGGGTTGCCAAGCTTCCAAAAAACTACGAGTTTCCTGAAATCTCAGCAAACATTTTTTCACCCAATCTTGATGATACTTGCATGTAGTGATCAGTACACGAATCCCACTTGGCTCACCAAATTTCGTTCTTCTAAGTTAAACCGTTCCTTTGCAGTAACCGTTTTCATGTTTAGGTTTCACTCTGTTTTCTCCTATATGGATACATGTAGTTGGAACTCTAAATCAAACACGGTTTGTGCTAGCTCTTTGAAACTTGGCACAATAATGTAGTTCCAAGTTCTATCGCTATGCTTTGTGTGCTATTGAAGAAGCCCCAAGCAGAGACTGACGAGAATCCCTTTCATAGAAAGGGGTTGCCAGGCTTCAAAAAACTGCGAGTTTCCTGAAATCTCAGCAGACATTTTTTCACCCAATCTTGATGATACTTCCATTTAATGATCAGTACACCAATCCCACTTGGCTCACCAAATTTCGTTCTTCTAGGTTAAACCGTTCCTTTGCAGTAATCGATTTCATGTTTAGGTTTCACTCTGTTTTCTCCTATATGGATACATGTAGTTGGAACTCTAAATCAAACACGGTTTGTGCTAGCTCTTTGAAACTTGGCACAATAATGTAGTTCCAAGTTCTATCGCTATGGTTTGTGTGCTATTGAAGTAGCCCCAAGCAGAGACTGACAAGAATCCCTATCATTGAAAGGGGTTGCCAAGCTTCCAAAAAACTGCGAGTTTCCTGAAATCTCAGCAAACATTTTTTCACTCAATCTTGATGATACTTGCAGGTAGTGATCAGTACCCGAATCCCACTTGGCTCACCAAATTTCGTTCTTCTAGGTTAAACCGTTCCTTTGCAGTAACCGTTTTCATGTTTAGGTTTCACTCTGTTTTCTCCTATATGGATACATGTAGTTGGAACTCCAAATCAAAACACGGTTTGTGCTAGCTCTTTGAAACTTGGCACAATAATGTAGTTCCAAGTTCTATCGCTATGGTTTGTGTGCTATTGAAGTAGCCCCAAGCAGAGACTGACGAGAATCCCTTTCATTGAAAGGGGTTGCCAAGCTTCCAAAAAACTGCGAGTTTCCTGAAATCTCAGCAAACATTTTTTCACCCAATCTTGATGATACTTCCATTTAATGATCAGTACACGAATCCCACTTGGCTCACCAAATTTCGTTCTTTAGGTTAAACCGTTCCTATGCAGTAACCGATTTCATGTTTAGGTTTCACTCTGTTTTCTCCTATACGGATACATGTAGTTGGAACTCTAAATCAAACACGGTTTGTGCTAGCTCTTTGAAACTTGGCACAATAATGTAGTTCCAAGTTCTATTGCTATGGGTTGTGTGCTATTGAAGTAGCCCCAAGCAGAGACTGACGAGAATCCCTTTCATTGAAAGGGGTTGCCAAGCTTCCAAAAATCTACGAGTTTCCTGAAATCTCAGCAAACATTTTTTCACCCAATCTTGATGATACTTCTATTTAAAGATCAGTACACCAATCCCACTTGGCTCACCAAATTTCGTTCTTCTACGTTAAACCGTTCCTTTGCAGTAACCGTTTTCATGTTTAGGTTTCACTCGGTTTTCTCCTATATGGATACATGTAGTTGGAACTCTAAATCAAACACGGTTTGTGCTAGCTCTTTGAAACTTGGCACAATAATGTAGTTCCAAGTTCTATCGCTATGGTTTGTGTGCTATTGAAGTAGCCCCAAGCAGAGACTGACGAGAATCCCTTTCATTGAAAGGGGTTGCCAAGCTTCCAAAAAACTACGAGTTTCCTGAAATCTCAGCAAACATTTTTTCACCCAATCTTGATGATACTTCTATTTTATGATCAGTACACCCATCCCACTTGGCTCACCAAATTTCGTTCTTCTAGGTTAAACCGTTCCTTTGCAGTAACCGTTTTCATGTTTAGGTTTCACTCTGTTTTCTCCTATATGGATACATGTAGTTGGAACTCTAAATCAAACACGGTTTGTGCTAGCTCTTTGAAACTTGGCACAATAATGTAGTTCCAAGTTCTATCGCTATGGTTTGTGTGCTATTGAAGTAGCCCCAAGCAGAGACTGACGAGAATCCCTTTCATTGAAAGGGGTTGCCAAGCTTCCAAAAAACTACGAGTTTCCTGAAATCTCAGCAAACATTTTTTCACCCAATCTTGATGATACTTCCATTTAATGATCAGTACACCAATCCCACTTGGCTCACCAAATTTCGTTCTTCTAGGTTAAACCGTTCCTTTGCAGTAACCGTTTTCATGTTTAGGTTTCACTCTGTTTTCTCCTATATGGATACATGTAGTTGGAACTCTAAATCAAACACGGTTTGTGCTAGCTCTTTGAAACTTGGCACAATAATGTAGTTCCAAGTTCTATCGCTATGGTTTGTGTGCTATTGAAGTAGCCCCAAGCAGAGACTGACGAGAATCCCTTTCATAGAAAGGGGTTGCCAGGCTTCAAAAAACTCCGAGTTTCCTGAAATCTCAGCAGACATTTTTTCACCCAATCTTGATGAAACTTCCATTTAATGATCAGTACACCAATCCCACTTGGCTCACCAAATTTCGTTCTTCTAAGTTAAACCGTTCCTTTGCAGTAATCGATTTCATGTTTAGGTTTCACTCTGTTTTCTCCTATATGGATACATGTAGTTGGAACTCTAAATCAAACACGGTTTGTGCTAGCTCTTTGAAACTTGGCACAATAATGTAGTTCCAAGTTCTATCGCTATGGTTTGTGTGCTATTGAAGTAGCCCCAAGCAGAGACTGACAAGAATCCCTATCATTGAAAGGGGTTGCCAAGCTTCCAAAAAACTGCGAGTTTCCTGAAATCTCAGCAAACATTTTTTCACTCAATCTTGATGATACTTGCAGGTAGTGATCAGTACCCGAATCCCACTTGGCTCACCAAATTTCGTTCTTCTAGGTTAAACCGTTCCTTTGCAGTAACCGTTTTCATGTTTAGGTTTCACTCTGTTTTCTCCTATATGGATACATGTAGTTGGAACTCCAAATCAAACACGGTTTGTGCTAGCTCTTTGAAACTTGGCACAATAATGTAGTTCCAAGTTCTATCGCTATGGTTTGTGTGCTATTGAAGTAGCCCCAAGCAGAGACTGACGAGAATCCCTTTCATTGAAAGGGGTTGCCAAGCTTCCAAAAAACTGCGAGTTTCCTGAAATCTCAGCAAACATTTTTTCACCCAATCTTGATGATACTTGCAGGTAGTGATCAGTACACGAATCCCACTTGGCTCACCAAATTTCGTTCTTTAGGTTAAACCGTTCCTATGCAGTAACCGATTTCATGTTTAGGTTTCACTCTGTTTTCTCCTATACGGATACATGTAGTTGGAACTCTAAATCAAACACGGTTTGTGCTAGCTCTTTGAAACTTGGCACAATAATGTAGTTCCAAGTTCTATTGCTATGGGTTGTGTGCTATTGAAGTAGCCCCAAGCAGAGACTGACGAGAATCCCTTTCATTGAAAGGGGTTGCCAAGCTTCCAAAAATCTACGAGTTTCCTGAAATCTCAGCAAACATTTTTTCACCCAATCTTGATGATACTTCTATTTAAAGATCAGTACACCAATCCCACTTGGCTCACCAAATTTCGTTCTTCTACGTTAAACCGTTCCTTTGCAGTAACCGTTTTCATGTTTAGGTTTCACTCTGTTTTCTCCTATATGGATACATGTAGTTGGAACTCTAAATCAAACACGGTTTGTGCTAGCTCTTTGAAACTTGGCACAATAATGTAGTTCCAAGTTCTATCGCTATGGTTTGTGTGCTATTGAAGTAGCCCCAAGCAGAGACTGACGAGAATCCCTTTCATAGAAAGGGGTTGCCAGGCTTCAAAAAACTCCGAGTTTCCTGAAATCTCAGCAGACATTTTTTCACCCAATCTTGATGAAACTTCCATTTAATGATCAGTACACCAATCCCACTTGGCTCACCAAATTTCGTTCTTCTAAGTTAAACCGTTCCTTTGCAGTAATCGATTTCATGTTTAGGTTTCACTCTGTTTTCTCCTATATGGATACATGTAGTTGGAACTCTAAATCAAACACGGTTTGTGCTAGCTCTTTGAAACTTGGCACAATAATGTAGTTCCAAGTTCTATCGCTATGGTTTGTGTGCTATTGAAGTAGCCCCAAGCAGAGACTGACAAGAATCCCTATCATTGAAAGGGGTTGCCAAGCTTCCAAAAAACTGCGAGTTTCCTGAAATCTCAGCAAACATTTTTTCACTCAATCTTGATGATACTTGCAGGTAGTGATCAGTACCCGAATCCCACTTGGCTCACCAAATTTCGTTCTTCTAGGTTAAACCGTTCCTTTGCAGTAACCGTTTTCATGTTTAGGTTTCACTCTGTTTTCTCCTATATGGATACATGTAGTTGGAACTCCAAATCAAACACGGTTTGTGCTAGCTCTTTGAAACTTGGCACAATAATGTAGTTCCAAGTTCTATCGCTATGGTTTGTGTGCTATTGAAGTAGCCCCAAGCAGAGACTGACGAGAATCCCTTTCATTGAAAGGGGTTGCCAAGCTTCCAAAAAACTGCGAGTTTCCTGAAATCTCAGCAAACATTTTTTCACCCAATCTTGATGATACTTGCAGGTAGTGATCAGTACACGAATCCCACTTGGCTCACCAAATTTCGTTCTTTAGGTTAAACCGTTCCTATGCAGTAACCGATTTCATGTTTAGGTTTCACTCTGTTTTCTCCTATACGGATACATGTAGTTGGAACTCTAAATCAAACACGGTTTGTGCTAGCTCTTTGAAACTTGGCACAATAATGTAGTTCCAAGTTCTATTGCTATGGGTTGTGTGCTATTGAAGTAGCCCCAAGCAGAGACTGACGAGAATCCCTTTCATTGAAAGGGGTTGCCAAGCTTCCAAAAATCTACGAGTTTCCTGAAATCTCAGCAAACATTTTTTCACCCAATCTTGATGATACTTCTATTTAAAGATCAGTACACCAATCCCACTTGGCTCACCAAATTTCGTTCTTCTAGGTTAAACCGTTCCTTTGCAGTAACCGTTTTCATGTTTAGGTTTCACTCTGTTTTCTCCTATATGGATACATGTAGTTGGAACTCTAAATCAAACACGGTTTGTGCTAGCTCTTTGAAACTTGGCACAATAATGTAGTTCCAAGTTCTATCGCTATGGTTTGTGTGCTGTTGAAGTAGCCCCAAGCAGAGACTGACGAGAATCCCTTTCATTGAAAGGGGTTGCCAAGCTTCCAAAAAACTACGAGTTTCCTGAAATCTCAGCAAACATTTTTTTCACCCAATCTTGATGATACTTCTATTTTATGATCAGTACACCCATCCCACTTGGCTCACCAAATTTCGTTCTTCTAGGTTAAACCGTTCCTTTGCAGTAACCGTTTTCAAGTTTAGGTTTCACTCTGTTTTCTCCTATATGGATACATGTAGTTGGAACTCTAAATCAAACACGGTTTGTGCTAGCTCTTTGAAACTTGGCACAATAATGTAGTTCCAAGTTCTATCGCTATGGTTTGTGTGCTATTGAAGTAGCCCCAAGCAGAGACTGACGAGAATCCCTTTCATAGAAAGGGGTTGCCAGGCTTCAAAAAACTCCGAGTTTCCTGAAATCTCAGCAGACATTTTTTCACCCAATCTTGATGAAACTTCCATTTAATGATCAGTACACCAATCCCACTTGGCTCACCAAATTTCGTTCTTCTAAGTTAAACCGTTCCTTTGCAGTAATCGATTTCATATTTAGGTTTCACTCTGTTTTCTCCTATATAGATACATGTAGTTGGAACTCTAAATCAAACACCGTTTGTGCTAGCTCTTTGAAACTTGGCACAATAATATAGTTCCAAGTTCTATCGCTATGGTTTGTGTGCTATTGAAGTAGCCCCAATCAGAGAATGACGAGAATCCCTTTCATTGAAAGGGGTTGCCAAGCTTCCAAAAAACTACGAGTTTCCTGAAATCTCAGCAAACATTTTTTCACCCAATCTTGATGATACTTCCATTTAATGATCAGTACACCAATCCCACTTGGCACACCATATTTCGTTCTTCTAGGTTAAACCGTTCCTTTGCAGTAACCGTTTTCATGTTTAGGTTTCACTCTGTTTTCTCCTATATGGATACATGTAGTTGGAACTCTAAATTAAACACGGTTTGTGCTAGCTCTTTGAAACTTGTCACAATAATGTAGTTCCAAGTTGTATCGCTATGGTTTGTGTGCTATTGAAGTAGCCCCAAGCAGAGACTGACGAGAATCCCTTTCATTGAAAGGGGTTGCCAAGCTTCCAAAAAACTACGAGTTTCCTGAAATCTCAGCAAACATTTTTTCACCCAATCTTGATGATACTTGCATGTAGTGATCAGTACACGAATCCCACTTGGCTCACCAAATTTCGTTCTTCTAAGTTAAACCGTTCCTTTGCAGTAACCGTTTTCATGTTTAGGTTTCACTCTGTTTTCTCCTATATGGATACATGTAGTTGGAACTCTAAATCAAACACGGTTTGTGCTAGCTCTTTGAAACTTGGCACAATAATGTAGTTCCAAGTTCTATCGCTATGCTTTGTGTGCTATTGAAGAAGCCCCAAGCAGAGACTGACGAGAATCCCTTTCATAGAAAGGGGTTGCCAGGCTTCAAAAAACTGCGAGTTTCCTGAAATCTCAGCAGACATTTTTTCACCCAATCTTGATGATACTTCCATTTAATGATCAGTACACCAATCCCACTTGGCTCACCAAATTTCGTTCTTCTAGGTTAAACCGTTCCTTTGCAGTAATCGATTTCATGTTTAGGTTTCACTCTGTTTTCTCCTATATGGATACATGTAGTTGGAACTCTAAATCAAACACGGTTTGTGCTAGCTCTTTGAAACTTGGCACAATAATGTAGTTCCAAGTTCTATCGCTATGGTTTGTGTGCTATTGAAGTAGCCCCAAGCAGAGACTGACAAGAATCCCTATCATTGAAAGGGGTTGCCAAGCTTCCAAAAAACTGCGAGTTTCCTGAAATCTCAGCAAACATTTTTTCACTCAATCTTGATGATACTTGCAGGTAGTGATCAGTACCCGAATCCCACTTGGCTCACCAAATTTCGTTCTTCTAGGTTAAACCGTTCCTTTGCAGTAACCGTTTTCATGTTTAGGTTTCACTCTGTTTTCTCCTATATGGATACATGTAGTTGGAACTCCAAATCAAACACGGTTTGTGCTAGCTCTTTGAAACTTGGCACAATAATGTAGTTCCAAGTTCTATCGCTATGGTTTGTGTGCTATTGAAGTAGCCCCAAGCAGAGACTGACGAGAATCCCTTTCATTGAAAGGGGTTGCCAAGCTTCCAAAAAACTGCGAGTTTCCTGAAATCTCAGCAAACATTTTTTCACCCAATCTTGATGATACTTGCAGGTAGTGATCAGTACACGAATCCCACTTGGCTCACCAAATTTCGTTCTTTAGGTTAAACCGTTCCTATGCAGTAACCGATTTCATGTTTAGGTTTCACTCTGTTTTCTCCTATACGGATACATGTAGTTGGAACTCTAAATCAAACACGGTTTGTGCTAGCTCTTTGAAACTTGGCACAATAATGTAGTTCCAAGTTCTATTGCTATGGGTTGTGTGCTATTGAAGTAGCCCCAAGCAGAGACTGACGAGAATCCCTTTCATTGAAAGGGGTTGCCAAGCTTCCAAAAATCTACGAGTTTCCTGAAATCTCAGCAAACATTTTTTCACCCAATCTTGATGATACTTCTATTTAAAGATCAGTACACCAATCCCACTTGGCTCACCAAATTTCGTTCTTCTACGTTAAACCGTTCCTTTGCAGTAACCGTTTTCATGTTTAGGTTTCACTCGGTTTTCTCCTATATGGATACATGTAGTTGGAACTCTAAATCAAACACGGTTTGTGCTAGCTCTTTGAAACTTGGCACAATAATGTAGTTCCAAGTTCTATCGCTATGGTTTGTGTGCTATTGAAGTAGCCCCAAGCAGAGACTGACGAGAATCCCTTTCATTGAAAGGGGTTGCCAAGCTTCCAAAAAACTACGAGTTTCCTGAAATCTCAGCAAACATTTTTTCACCCAATCTTGATGATACTTCTATTTTATGATCAGTACACCCATCCCACTTGGCTCACCAAATTTCGTTCTTCTAGGTTAAACCGTTCCTTTGCAGTAACCGTTTTCATGTTTAGGTTTCACTCTGTTTTCTCCTATATGGATACATGTAGTTGGAACTCTAAATCAAACACGGTTTGTGCTAGCTCTTTGAAACTTGGCACAATAATGTAGTTCCAAGTTCTATCGCTATGGTTTGTGTGCTATTGAAGTAGCCCCAAGCAGAGACTGACGAGAATCCCTTTCATTGAAAGGGGTTGCCAAGCTTCCAAAAAACTACGAGTTTCCTGAAATCTCAGCAAACATTTTTTCACCCAATCTTGATGATACTTCCATTTAATGATCAGTACACCAATCCCACTTGGCTCACCAAATTTCGTTCTTCTAGGTTAAACCGTTCCTTTGCAGTAACCGTTTTCATGTTTAGGTTTCACTCTGTTTTCTCCTATATGGATACATGTAGTTGGAACTCTAAATCAAACACGGTTTGTGCTAGCTCTTTGAAACTTGGCACAATAATGTAGTTCCAAGTTCTATCGCTATGGTTTGTGTGCTATTGAAGTAGCCCCAAGCAGAGACTGACGAGAATCCCTTTCATAGAAAGGGGTTGCCAGGCTTCAAAAAACTCCGAGTTTCCTGAAATCTCAGCAGACATTTTTTCACCCAATCTTGATGAAACTTCCATTTAATGATCAGTACACCAATCCCACTTGGCTCACCAAATTTCGTTCTTCTAAGTTAAACCGTTCCTTTGCAGTAATCGATTTCATATTTAGGTTTCACTCTGTTTTCTCCTATACGGATACATGTAGTTGGAACTCTAAATCAAACACCGTTTGTGCTAGCTCTTTGAAACTTAGCACAATAATATAGTTCCAAGTTCTATCGCTATGGTTTGTGTGCTATTGAAGTAGCCCCAATCAGAGAATGACGAGAATCCCTTTCATTGAAAGGGGTTGCCAAGCTTCCAAAAAACTACGAGTTTCCTGAAATCTCAGCAAACATTTTTTCACCCAATCTTGATGATACTTCCATTTAATGATCAGTACACCAATCCCACTTGGCACACCAAATTTCGTTCTTCTAGGTTAAACCGTTCCTTTGCAGTAACCGTTTTCATGTTTAGGTTTCACTCTGTTTTCTCCTATATGGATACATGTAGTTGGAACTCTAAATTAAACACGGTTTGTGCTAGCTCTTTGAAACTTGTCACAATAATGTAGTTCCACGTTGTATCGCTATGGTTTGTGTGCTATTGAAGTAGCCCCAAGCAGAGACTGACGAGAATCCCTTTCATTGAAAGGGGTTGCCAAGCTTCCAAAAAACTACGAGTTTCCTGAAATCTCAGCAAACATTTTTTCACCCAATCTTGATGATACTTGCATGTAGTGATCAGTACACGAATCCCACTTGGCTCACCAAATTTCGTTCTTCTAAGTTAAACCGTTCCTTTGCAGTAACCGTTTTCATGTTTAGGTTTCACTCTGTTTTCTCCTATATGGATACATGTAGTTGGAACTCTAAATCAAACACGGTTTGTGCTAGCTCTTTGAAACTTGGCACAATAATGTAGTTCCAAGTTCTATCGCTATGCTTTGTGTGCTATTGAAGAAGCCCCAAGCAGAGACTGACGAGAATCCCTTTCATAGAAAGGGGTTGCCAGGCTTCAAAAAACTGCGAGTTTCCTGAAATCTCAGCAGACATTTTTTCACCCAATCTTGATGATACTTCCATTTAATGATCAGTACACCAATCCCACTTGGCTCACCAAATTTCGTTCTTCTAGGTTAAACCGTTCCTTTGCAGTAATCGATTTCATGTTTAGGTTTCACTCTGTTTTCTCCTATATGGATACATGTAGTTGGAACTCTAAATCAAACACGGTTTGTGCTAGCTCTTTGAAACTTGGCACAATAATGTAGTTCCAAGTTCTATCGCTATGGTTTGTGTGCTATTGAAGTAGCCCCAAGCAGAGACTGACAAGAATCCCTATCATTGAAAGGGGTTGCCAAGCTTCCAAAAAACTGCGAGTTTCCTGAAATCTCAGCAAACATTTTTTCACTCAATCTTGATGATACTTGCAGGTAGTGATCAGTACCCGAATCCCACTTGGCTCACCAAATTTCGTTCTTCTAGGTTAAACCGTTCCTTTGCAGTAACCGTTTTCATGTTTAGGTTTCACTCTGTTTTCTCCTATATGGATACATGTAGTTGGAACTCCAAATCAAACACGGTTTGTGCTAGCTCTTTGAAACTTGGCACAATAATGTAGTTCCAAGTTCTATCGCTATGGTTTGTGTGCTATTGAAGTAGCCCCAAGCAGAGACTGACGAGAATCCCTTTCATTGAAAGGGGTTGCCAAGCTTCCAAAAAACTGCGAGTTTCCTGAAATCTCAGCAAACATTTTTTCACCCAATCTTGATGATACTTGCAGGTAGTGATCAGTACACGAATCCCACTTGGCTCACCAAATTTCGTTCTTTAGGTTAAACCGTTCCTATGCAGTAACCGATTTCATGTTTAGGTTTCACTCTGTTTTCTCCTATACGGATACATGTAGTTGGAACTCTAAATCAAACACGGTTTGTGCTAGCTCTTTGAAACTTGGCACAATAATGTAGTTCCAAGTTCTATTGCTATGGGTTGTGTGCTATTGAAGTAGCCCCAAGCAGAGACTGACGAGAATCCCTTTCATTGAAAGGGGTTGCCAAGCTTCCAAAAATCTACGAGTTTCCTGAAATCTCAGCAAACATTTTTTCACCCAATCTTGATGATACTTCTATTTAAAGATCAGTACACCAATCCCACTTGGCTCACCAAATTTCGTTCTTCTACGTTAAACCGTTCCTTTGCAGTAACCGTTTTCATGTTTAGGTTTCACTCGGTTTTCTCCTATATGGATACATGTAGTTGGAACTCTAAATCAAACACGGTTTGTGCTAGCTCTTTGAAACTTGGCACAATAATGTAGTTCCAAGTTCTATCGCTATGGTTTGTGTGCTATTGAAGTAGCCCCAAGCAGAGACTGACGAGAATCCCTTTCATTGAAAGGGGTTGCCAAGCTTCCAAAAAACTACGAGTTTCCTGAAATCTCAGCAAACATTTTTTCACCCAATCTTGATGATACTTCTATTTTATGATCAGTACACCCATCCCACTTGGCTCACCAAATTTCGTTCTTCTAGGTTAAACCGTTCCTTTGCAGTAACCGTTTTCATGTTTAGGTTTCACTCTGTTTTCTCCTATATGGATACATGTAGTTGGAACTCTAAATCAAACACGGTTTGTGCTAGCTCTTTGAAACTTGGCACAATAATGTAGTTCCAAGTTCTATCGCTATGGTTTGTGTGCTATTGAAGTAGCCCCAAGCAGAGACTGACGAGAATCCCTTTCATTGAAAGGGGTTGCCAAGCTTCCAAAAAACTACGAGTTTCCTGAAATCTCAGCAAACATTTTTTCACCCAATCTTGATGATACTTCCATTTAATGATCAGTACACCAATCCCACTTGGCTCACCAAATTTCGTTCTTCTAGGTTAAACCGTTCCTTTGCAGTAACCGTTTTCATGTTTAGGTTTCACTCTGTTTTCTCCTATATGGATACATGTAGTTGGAACTCTAAATCAAACACGGTTTGTGCTAGCTCTTTGAAACTTGGCACAATAATGTAGTTCCAAGTTCTATCGCTATGGTTTGTGTGCTATTGAAGTAGCCCCAAGCAGAGACTGACGAGAATCCCTTTCATAGAAAGGGGTTGCCAGGCTTCAAAAAACTCCGAGTTTCCTGAAATCTCAGCAGACATTTTTTCACCCAATCTTGATGAAACTTCCATTTAATGATCAGTACACCAATCCCACTTGGCTCACCAAATTTCGTTCTTCTAAGTTAAACCGTTCCTTTGCAGTAATCGATTTCATATTTAGGTTTCACTCTGTTTTCTCCTATATAGATACATGTAGTTGGAACTCTAAATCAAACACCGTTTGTGCTAGCTCTTTGAAACTTGGCACAATAATATAGTTCCAAGTTCTATCGCTATGGTTTGTGTGCTATTGAAGTAGCCCCAATCAGAGAATGACGAGAATCCCTTTCATTGAAAGGGGTTGCCAAGCTTCCAAAAAACTACGAGTTTCCTGAAATCTCAGCAAACATTTTTTCACCCAATCTTGATGATACTTCCATTTAATGATCAGTACACCAATCCCACTTGGCACACCAAATTTCGTTCTTCTAGGTTAAACCGTTCCTTTGCAGTAACCGTTTTCATGTTTAGGTTTCACTCTGTTTTCTCCTATATGGATACATGTAGTTGGAACTCTAAATTAAACACGGTTTGTGCTAGCTCTTTGAAACTTGTCACAATAATGTAGTTCCACGTTGTATCGCTATGGTTTGTGTGCTATTGAAGTAGCCCCAAGCAGAGACTGACGAGAATCCCTTTCATTGAAAGGGGTTGCCAAGCTTCCAAAAAACTACGAGTTTCCTGAAATCTCAGCAAACATTTTTTCACCCAATCTTGATGATACTTGCATGTAGTGATCAGTACACGAATCCCACTTGGCTCACCAAATTTCGTTCTTCTAAGTTAAACCGTTCCTTTGCAGTAACCGTTTTCATGTTTAGGTTTCACTCTGTTTTCTCCTATATGGATACATGTAGTTGGAACTCTAAATCAAACACGGTTTGTGCTAGCTCTTTGAAACTTGGCACAATAATGTAGTTCCAAGTTCTATCACTATGCTTTGTGTGCTATTGAAGAAGCCCCAAGCAGAGACTGACGAGAATCCCTTTCATAGAAAGGGGGTTGCCAGGCTTCAAAAAACTGCGAGTTTCCTGAAATCTCAGCAGACATTTTTTCACCCAATCTTGATGATACTTCCATTTAATGATCAGTACACCAATCCCACTTGGCTCACCAAATTTCGTTCTTCTAGGTTAAACCGTTCCTTTGCAGTAATCGTTTTCATATTTAGGTTTCACTCTGTTTTCTCCTATAAAGATACATGTAGTTGGAACTCTAAATCAAACACGGTTTGTGCTAGCTCTTTGAAACTTGGCACAATAATATAGTTCCAAGTTCCATCGCTATGGTTTGTGTGCTATTGAAGTAGCCCCAAGCAGAGACTGACGAGAATCCCTTTCATTGAAAGGGGTTGCCAAGCTTCCAAAAATCTACGAGTTTCCTGAAATCTCAGCAAACATTTTTTCACCCAATCTTGATGATACTTCTATTTAAAGATCAGTACACCAATCCCACTTGGCTCACCAAATTTCGTTCTTCTACGTTAAACCGTTCCTTTGCAGTAACCGTTTTCATGTTTAGGTTTCACTCTGTTTTCTCCTATATGGATACATGTAGTTGGAACTCTAAATCAAACACGGTTTGTGCTAGCTCTTTGAAACTTGGCACAATAATGTAGTTCCAAGTTCTATCGCTATGGTTTGTGTGCTATTGAAGTAGCCCAAGCAGAGACTGACGAGAATCCCTTTCAATGAAAGGGGATGCCAAGCTTCCAAAAAACTACGAGTTTCCTGAAATCTCAGCAGACATTTTTTCACCCAATCTTGATGATACTTCCATTTAATGATCAGTACACCAATCCCACTTGGCTCACCAAATTTCGTTCTTCTAGGTTAAACCGTTCCTTTGCAGTAACCGTTTTCATGTTTAGGTTTCACTCTGTTTTCTCCTATATGGATACATGTAGTTGGAACTCTAAATCAAACACGGTTTGTGCTAGCTCTTTGAAACTTGGCACAATAATGTAGTTCCAAGTTCTATCCCTATGGTTTGTGTGCTATTGAAGTAGCCCCAAGCAGAGACTGACGAGAATCCCTTTCATTGAAAGGGGTTGCCAAGCTTCCAAAAAACTACGAGTTTCCTGAAATCTCAGCAAACATTTTTTCTCCCAATCTTGATGATACTTCAATTTAATGATCAGTACTCCCATCCCACTTGGCTAACCAAATTTCGTTCTTCTAGGTTAAACCGTTCCTTTGCAGTAACCGTTTTCATGTTTAGGTTTCACTCTGTTTTCTCCTATATGGATACATGTAGTTGGAACTCTAAATCAAACACGGTTTGTGCTAGCTCTTTGAAACTTGGCACAATAATGTAGTTCCAAGTTCTATCGCTATGGTTTGTGTGCTATTGAAGTAGCCCCAAGCAGAGACTGCCGAGAATCCCTTTCATTGAAAGGGGTTGCCAAGCTTCCAAAAAACTACGAGTTTCCTGAAATCTCAGCAAACATTTTTTCACCCAATCTTGATGATACTTCTATTTAATGATCAGTACACCCATCCCACTTGGCTCACCAAATTTCGTTCTTCTAGGTTAAACCGTTCCTTTGCAGTAACCGTTTTCATGTTTAGGTTTCACTCTGTTTTCTCCTATATGGATACATGTAGTTGGAACTCTAAATCAAACACGGTTTGTGCTAGCTCTTTGAAACTTGGCACAATAATGTAGTTCCAAGTTCTATCGCTATGG
>NW_027553291.1:0-41999 GCF_045843805.1 Urocitellus parryii | reverse complement strand
CAACCCCTTTCAATGAAAGTGATTCTCGTCAGTGTCTGCTTGGGGCTACTTCAATAGGACACAAACCATAGCGATAGAACTTGGAACTACATTATTGTGCCAAGTTTCAAAGAGCTAGCACAAACCGTGTTTGATTTAGAGTTCCAACTACATGTATCCATATAGGAGAAAACAGAGTGAAATCTAAACATGAAAACGGTGACTGCAAAGGAACGGTTTAACCTAGAAGAACGCAATTTAATGAGCCAAGTGGGATTGGTGTACTGATCATTACCGGCAAGTATCATCAAGATTGGGTGAAAAAAAAGTTTGCTGAGATTTCAGGAAACTCGTGGTTTTTTGGAAGCTTGGCAACCCAATTCAATGAAAGTGATTCTCGTCAGTCTCTGCTTGGGGCTACTTCAAGAGGACACAAAGCATAGCGATAGAACTTGGAACTACATTATTGTGCCAAGTTTCAAAGAGCTAGCACAAACCGTGTTTGATTTAGAGTTCCAACTACAAGTATCCATATAGGAGAAAACAGAGTGAAACCTAAACATGAAAACGGTTACTGCAAAGGAACGGTTGAACCTAGAAGAACGAAATTTGGTGAGCCAAGTGGGATTGGTGTACTGATCATTAAATGGAAGCATCATCAAGATTGGGTGAAAAAATATTGGCTGAGATTTCCGGAAACTCGTAGTTTTTGGAAGCTTGGCAACCCAATTCAATGAAAGTCATTCTCGTCAGTCTCTGCTTGGGGCTACTTCAATATGACACAAACCATAGCGATAGAACTTGGAACTACATTATTGTGCCAAGTTTCAAAGAGCTAGCACAAACCGTGTTTGATTTAGAGTTCCAACTACATGTATCCATATAGGAGAAAACAGAGTGAAACCTAAACATGAAAACGGTTACTGCAAAGGAACGGTTGAACCTAGAAGAACGAAATTTGGTGAGCCAAGTGGGATTGGTGTACTGATCATTAACTGGAAGTATCATTTAGATTGGGTGAAAAAATGTTTGCTGAGATTTCCGGAAACTCGTCGTTTTTTGGAAGTTGGCAACCCCTTTCAATGAAAGTGATTCTCGTCAGTGTCTGCTTGGGGCTACTTCAATAGGACACAAACCATAGCGATAGAACTTGGAACTACATTATTGTGCCAAGTTTCAAAGAGCTAGCACAAACCGTGTTTGATTTAGAGTTCCAAATACATGTATCCATATAGGAGAAAACAGAGTGAAACCTAAACATGAAAACGGTTACTGCAAAGGAACGGTTGCCCCTAGAAGAACGAAATTTGGTGAGCCAAGTGGGATCGGTGTACTGATCAATACCTGCAAGTATCAAAAGTTTGGGTGAAAAAATGTTTGCTGAGATTTCCGGGAACTCGTAGTTTTTTGGAAGCTTGGCAACCCCTTTCAATGAAAGTGATTCTCATCAGTCTCTGTTTGGGGCTACTTCAATAGGACACAAACCATAGCGACAGACCTTGGAACTACATTATTGTGCCAACTTTCGAAGAGATAGCACAAACCGTGTTTGATTTAGAGTTCCAACTACATGTATCCATATAGGAGAAAACAGAGTGAAACCTAAACATGAAATCGGTTACTGCAAAGGAAGGGTTTAAACCTAGAAGAACGCAATTTAGTGAGCCAAGTGGGATTGGTGTACTGATCATTTCCTGCAAGTATCATCAAGATTGGGTGAAAAAATGTTTGCTGAGATTTCAGGAAACTCGTATTTTTTTGGAAGCTTGGCAACCCAATTCAGTGAAAGTGATTCTCGTCAGTCTCTGCTTGGGGCTACTTCAATAGGACACAAACCATAGCGATAGAACTTGGAACTACATTATTGTGCCAAGTTTCAAAGAGCTAGCACAATCCGTGTTTGATTTAGAGTTCCAACTACATGTATCCATACAGGAGAAAACAGAGTGAAACCTAAACATGAAAACGGTTACTGCAAAGGAACGGTTGAACCTAGAAGAACGAAATTTGGTGAGCCAAGTGGGATTGGTGTACTGATCATTAACTGGAAGTATCATTTAGATTGGGTGAAAAAATGTTTGCTGAGATTTCCGGAAACTCGTCGTTTTTTGGAAGTTGGCAACCCCTTTCAATGAAAGTGATTCTCGTCAGTGTCTTCTTGGGGCTACTTCAATAGGACACAAACCATAGCGATAGAACTTGGAACTACATTATTGTGCCAAGTTTCAAAGAGCTAGCACAAACCGTGTTTGATTTAGAGTTCCAACTACATGTATCCATATAGGAGAAAACAGAGTGAAACCTAAACATGAAAACGGTTACTGCAAAGGAACGGTTGAACCTAGAAGAACGAAATTTGGTGAGAAAAGTGGGATTGGTGTACTGATCATTAAATGGAAGTATCATCAAGATTGGGTGAAAAAATGTTTGCTGAGATTTCAGGAAACTCGTAGTTTTTTGGAAGCTTGGCAACCCCTTTCAATGAAAGGGATTCTCGTCAGTCTCTGCTTGGGGCTACTTCAATCGCACACAAACCATAGCGATAGAACTTGGAACTACATTATTGTGCCAAGTTTCAAAGAGCTAGCACAAACCGTGTTTGATTTAGAGTTCCAACTACAAGTTTCCGTATAGGAGAAAACAGAGTGAAACCTAAACATGAAAACGGTTACTCCAAAGAATGGTTTAAACTAGAAGAACGCAATTTAGTGAGCCAAGTGGGATTGGTGTACTGATCATTTCCTGCAAGTATCATCAAGATTGGGTGAAAAAATGTTTGCTGAGATTTCAGGAAACTCGTAGTTTTTTGGAAGCTTGGCAACCCAATTCAATGAAAGTGATTCTCGTCAGTCTCTGCTTGGGGCTACTTCAATAGGACACAAACCATAGCGATAGAACTTGGAACTACATTATTGTGCCAAGTTTCAAAGAGCTAGCACAAACCGTGTTTGATTTAGAGTTCCAACTACATGTATCCATACAGGAGAAAACAGAGTGAAACCTAAACATGAAAACGGTTACTGCAAAGGAACGGTTGAACCTAGAAGAACGAAATTTGGTGAGCCAAGTGGGATTGGTGTACTGATCATTAACTGGAAGTATCATTTAGATTGGGTGAAAAAATGTTTGCTGAGATTTCCGGAAACTCGTCGTTTTTTGGAAGTTGGCAACCCCTTTCAATGAAAGTGATTCTCGTCAGTCTCTGCTTGGGGCTACTTCAATAGGACACAAACCATAGCGATAGAACTTGGAACTACATTATTGTGCCAAGTTTCAAAGAGCTAGCACAAACCGTCTTTGATTTAGAGTTCCAACTACATGTATCCATATAGGAGAAAACAGAGTGAAACCTAAACATGAAAACGGTTACTGCAAAGGAATGGTTTAACCTAGAAGAACGCAATTTAGTGAGCCAAGTGGGATTGGTGTACTGATCATTTCCTGCAAGTATCATCAAGATAGGGTGAAAAAATGATTGCTGAGATTTCAGGAAACTCGTAGTTTTTTGGAAGCTTGGCAACCCAATTCAATGAAAGTGATTCTCGTCAGTCTCTGCTTGGGGCTACTTCAATAGGACACAAACCATAGCGATAGAACTTGGAACTACATTATTGTGCCAAGATTCAAAGAGCTAGCACAAACTGTGTTTGATTTAGAGTTCCAACTACATGTATCCATATAGGAGAAAACAGAGTGAAACCTAAACATGAAAACGGTTACTGCAAAGGAACGGTTGAACCTAGAAGAACGAAATTTGGTGAGCCAAGTGGGATTGGTGTACTGATCATTAACTGGAAGTATCATTTAGATTGGGTGAAAAAATGTTTGCTGAGATTTCCGGAAACTCGTCGTTTTTTGGAAGTTGGCAACCCCTTTCAATGAAAGTGATTCTCGTCAGTGTCTGCTTGGGGCTACTTCAATAGGACACAAACCATAGCGATAGAACTTGGAACTACATTATTGTGCCAAGTTTCAAAGAGCTAGCACAAACCGTGTTTGATTTAGAGTTCCAACTACAAGTTTCCGTATAGGAGAAAACAGAGTGAAACCTAAACATAAAAACGGTTACTGCAAAGGAACGGTTGAACCTAGAAGAACGAAATTTGGTGAGCCAAGTGGGATTGGAGTACTGATCATTACCTGCAGGTATCATCAGGATTGGGTGAAAAAATATCTGCTGAGATTTCAGGAAACTCGTAGTTTTTTGGAAGCTTGGCAACCCAATTCAATGAAAGTGATTCTCGTCAGTCTCTGCTTGGGGCTACTTCAATAGGACACAAACCATAGCGATAGAACTTGGAACTACATTATTGTGCCAAGTTTCAAAGAGCTAGCACAAACTGTGTTTGATTTAGAGTTCCAACTACATGTATCCATATAGGAGAAAACAGAGTGAAACCTAAACATGAAAACGGTTACTGCAAAGGAACGGTTGAACCTAGAAGAACGAAATTTGGTGAGCCAAGTGGGATTGGTGTACTGATCATTAACTGGAAGTATCATTTAGATTGGGTGAAAAATGTTTGCTGAGATTTCCGGAAACTCGTCGTTTTTTGGAAGTTGGCAACCCCTTTCAATGAAAGTGATTCTCGTCAGTGTCTGCTTGGGGCTACTTCAATAAGACACAAACCATAGCGATAGAACTTGGAACTACATTATTGTGCCAAGTTTCAAAGAGCTAGCACAAACCGTGTTTGATTTAGAGTTCCAACTACAAGTTTCCGTATAGGAGAAAACATAGTGAAACCTAAACATAAAAACGGTTACTGCAAAGGAACGGTTGAACCTAGAAGAACGAAATTTGGTGATCCAAGTGGGATTGGAGTACTGATCATTACCTGCAGGTATCATCAGGATTGGGTGAAAAAATATCTGCTGAGATTTCAGGAAACTCGGAGTTTTTTGGAAGCTTGGCAACCCCTTTCAATAAAAGTGATTCTCGTCAGTCTCTGCTTGGGGCTACTTCAATAGGACACAAACCATAGCGATAGAACTTGGAACTACATTATTGTGCCAAGTTTCAAAGAGCTAGCACAAACCGTCTTTGATTTAGAGTTCCAACTACATGTATCCATATAGGAGAAAACAGAGTGAAACCTAAACATGAAAACTGTTACTCCAAAGAATGGTTTAAACTAGAAGAACGCAATTCTGTGAGCCAAGTGGGATTGGTGTACTGATCATTTCCTGCAAGTATCATCAAGATTGGGTGAAAAAATGTTTGCTGAGATTTCAGGAAACTCGTAGTTTTTTGGAAGCTTGGCAACCCAATTCAATGAAAGTGATTCTCGTCAGTCTCTGCTTGGGGCTACTTCAATAGGACACAAACCATAGCGATAGAACTTGGAACTACATTATTGTGCCAAGTTTCAAAGAGCTAGCACAAACCGTGTTTGATTTAGAGTTCCAACTACATGTATCCATATAGGAGAAAACAGAGTGAAACCTAAACATGAAAACGGTTACTGCAAAGGAACGGTTGAACCTAGAAGAACGAAATTTGGTGAGCCAAGTGGGATTGGTGTACTGATCATTAACTGGAAGTATCATTTATCTTGGGTGAAAAAATGTTTGCTGAGATTTCCGGAAACTCGTCGTTTTTTGGAAGTTTGCAACCCCTTTCAATGAAAGTGTTTCTCGTCAGTCTCTGCTTGGGGCTACTTCAATAGGACACAAACCATAGCGATAGAACTTGGAACTACATTATTGTGCCAAGTTTAAAAGAGCTAGCACAAACCGTGTTTGATTTAGAGTTCCAACAACATGTATCCATACAGGAGGAAACAGAGTGAAACCTAAACATGAAAACGGTTACTGCAAAGGAACGGTTGAACCTAGAAGAACGAAATTTGGTGAGCCAAGTAGGATTGGTGTACTGATCATTAACTGGAAGTATCATTTAGATTGGGTGAAAAAATGTTTGCTGAGATTTACGGAAACTCGTCGTTTTTTGGAAGATGGCAACCCCTTTCAATGAAAGTGATTCTCGTCAGTGTCTGCTTGGGGCTACTTCAATAGGACACAAACCATAGCGATAGAACTTGGAACTACATTATTGTGCCAAGTTTCAAAGAGCTAGCACAAACCGTGTTTGATTTAGAGTTCCAACTACATGTATCCATATAGGAGAAAACAGAGTGAAATCTAAACATGAAAACGGTGACTGCAAAGGAACGGTTTAACCTAGAAGAACGCAATTTAATGAGCCAAGTGGGATTGGTGTACTGATCATTACCGGCAAGTATCATCAAGATTGGGTGAAAAAAAAGTTTGCTGAGATTTCAGGAAACTCGTGGTTTTTTGGAAGCTTGGCAACCCAATTCAATGAAAGTGATTCTCGTCAGTCTCTGCTTGGGGCTACTTCAATAGGACACAAAGCATAGCGATAGAACTTGGAACTACATTATTGTGCCAAGTTTCAAAGAGCTAGCACAAACCGTGTTTGATTTAGAGTTCCAACTACAAGTATCCATATAGGAGAAAACAGAGTGAAACCTAAACATGAAAACGGTTACTGCAAAGGAACGGTTGAACCTAGAAGAACGAAATTTGGTGAGCCAAGTGGGATTGGTGTACTGATCATTAAATGGAAGCATCATCAAGATTGGGTGAAAAAATGTTTGCTGAGATTTCCGGAAACTCGTAGTTTTTTGGAAGCTTGGCAACCCAATTCAATGAAAGCCATTCTCGTCAGTCTCTGCTTGGGGCTACTTCAATATGACACAAACCATAGCGATAGAACTTGGAACTACATTATTGTGCCAAGTTTCAAAGAGCTAGCACAAACCGTGTTTGATTTAGAGTTCCAACTACATGTATCCATATAGGAGAAAACAGAGTGAAACCTAAACATGAAAACGGTTACTGCAAAGGAACGGTTGAACCTAGAAGAACGAAATTTGGTGAGCCAAGTGGGATTGGTGTACTGATCATTAACTGGAAGTATCATTTAGATTGGGTGAAAAAATGTTTGCTGAGATTTCCGGAAACCCGTCGTTTTTTGGAAGTTGGCAACCCCTTTCAATGAAAGTGATTCTCGTCAGTGTCTGCTTGGGGCTACTTCATAGGACACAAACCATAGCGATAGAACTTGGAACTACATTATTGTGCCAAGTTTCAAAGAGCTAGCACAAACCGTGTTTGATTTAGAGTTCCAAATACATGTATCCATATAGGAGAAAACAGAGTGAAACCTAAACATGAAAACGGTTACTGCAAAGGAACGGTTGCCCCTAGAAGAACGAAATTTGGTGAGCCAAGTGGGATCGGTGTACTGATCAATACCTGCAAGTATCAAAAGTTTGGGTGAAAAAATGTTTGCTGAGATTTCCGGGAACTCGTAGTTTTTTGGAAGCTTGGCAACCCCTTTCAATGAAAGTGATTCTCATCAGTCTCTGCTTGGGGCTACTTCAATAGGACACAAACCATAGCGACAGACCTTGGAACTACATTATTGTGCCAACTTTCGAAGAGATAGCACAAACCGTGTTTGATTTAGAGTTCCAACTACATGTATCCATATAGGAGAAAACAGAGTGAAACCTAAACATGAAATCGGTTACTGCAAAGGAAGGGTTTAACCTAGAAGAACGCAATTTAGTGAGCCAAGTGGGATTGGTGTACTGATCATTTCCTGCAAGTATCATCAAGATTGGGTGAAAAAATGTTTGCTGAGATTTCAGGAAACTCGTATTTTTTTGGAAGCTTGGCAACCCAATTCAGTGAAAGTGATTCTCGTCAGTCTCTGCTTGGGGCTACTTCAATAGGACACAAACCATAGCGATAGAACTTGGAACTACATTATTGTGCCAAGTTTCAAAGAGCTAGCACAATCCGTGTTTGATTTAGAGTTCCAACTACATGTATCCATACAGGAGAAAACAGAGTGAAACCTAAACATGAAAACGGTTACTGCAAAGGAACGGTTGAACCTAGAAGAACGAAATTTGGTGAGCCAAGTGGGATTGGTGTACTGATCATTAACTGGAAGTATCATTTAGATTGGGTGAAAAAATGTTTGCTGAGATTTCCGGAAACTCGTCGTTTTTTGGAAGTTGGCAACCCCTTTCAATGAAAGTGATTCTCGTCAGTGTCTTCTTGGGGCTACTTCAATAGGACACAAACCATAGCGATAGAACTTGGAACTACATTATTGTGCCAAGTTTCAAAGAGCTAGCACAAACCGTGTTTGATTTAGAGTTCCAACTACATGTATCCATATAGGAGAAAACAGAGTGAAACCTAAACATGAAAACGGTTACTGCAAAGGAACGGTTGAACCTAGAAGAACGAAATTTGGTGAGAAAAGTGGGATTGGTGTACTGATCATTAACTGGAAGTATCATTTAGATTGGGTGAAAAAATGTTTGCTGAGATTTCCGGAAACTCGTCGTTTTTTGGAAGTTGGCAACCCCTTTCAATGAAAGTGATTCTCGTCAGTGTCTGCTTGGGGCTACTTCAATAGGACACAAACCATAGCGATAGAACTTGGAACTACATTATTGTGCCAAGTTTCAAAGAGCTAGCACAAACCGTGTTTGATTTAGAGTTCCAACTACAAGTTTCCGTATAGGAGAAAACAGAGTGAAACCTAAACATAAAACGGTTACTGCAAAGGAACGGTTGAACCTAGAAGAACGAAATTTGGTGAGCCAAGTGGGATTGGAGTACTGATCATTACCTGCAGGTATCTTCAGGATTGGGTGAAAAAAATATCTGCTGAGATTTCAGGAAACTCGGAGTTTTTTGGAAGCTTGGCAACCCCTTTCAATAAAAGTGATTCTCGTCAGTCTCTGCTTGGGGCTACTTCAATAGGACACAAACCATAGCGATAGAACTTGGAACTACATTATTGTGCCAAGTTTCAAAGAGCTAGCACAAACCGTCTTTGATTTAGAGTTCCAACTACATGTATCCATATAGGAGAAAACAGAGTGAAACCTAAACATGAAAACGGTTACTCCAAAGAATGGTTTAAACTAGAAGAACGCAAATTAGTGAGCCAAGTGGGATTGGTGTACTGATCATTTCCTGCAAGTATCATCAAGATTGGGTGAAAAAATGTTTGCTGAGATTTCAGGAAACTCGTAGTTTTTTTAAGCTTGGCAACCCAATTCAATGAAAGTGATTCTCGTCAGTCTCTGCTTGGGCTACTTCAATAGGACACAAACCATAGCGATAGAACTTGGAACTACATTATTGTGAAAGTTTCAAAGAGATAGCACAAACCGTGTTTGATTTAGAGTTCCAACTACATGTATCCATATAGGAGAAAACAGAGTGAAACCTAAACATGAAAACGGTTACTGCAAAGGAACGGTTGAACCTAGAAGAACGAAATTTGGTGAGCCTAGTGGGATTGGTGTACTGATCATTAACTGGAAGTATCATTTAGATTGGGTGAAAAAATGTTTGCTGAGATTTCCGGAAACTCGTCGTTTTTTGGAAGTTGGCAACCACTTTCAATGAAAGTGATTCTCGTCAGTCTCTGCTTGGGGCTACTTCAATAGGACACAAACCATAGTGATAGAACTTGGAACTACATTATTGTGCCAAGTTTCAAAGAGATAGCACAAACCGTGTTTGATTTAGAGTTCCAACTACAAGTATCCATATAGGAGAAAACAGAGTGAAACCTAAACATGAAAACGGTTACTGCAAAGGAACGGTTGAACCTAGAAGAACGAAATTTGGTGAGCCATGTGGGATTGGTGTACTGATCATTTCCTGCAAGTATCATCAAGATTGGGTGAAAAAATGTTTGCTGAGATTTCAGGAAACTCCTAGTTTTTTAGAAGCTTGGCAACCCCTTTCAATGAAAGTGATTCTCGTCAGTCTCTGCTTGGGGCTACTTCAATAGGACACAAACCATAGCGATAGAACTAGGAATTAGATTATTGTGCCAAGTTTCAAAGAGCTAGTACAAACCGTGTTTGATTTAGAGTTCCAACTACATGTATCCATATAGGAGAAAACAGAGTGAAACCTAAACTTGAAAACGGTTACTGCAAAGGAACGGTTTAACGTATAAGAACGAAATTTGGTGAACCAAGTGGGATTGGTATACTGATCATTAAATGGAAGTATCATCTAGATTGGGTGAAAAAATGTTTGCTGATATTTCCGGAAACTCGTCGTTTTTTGGAAGTTGGCAACCCCTTTCAATGAAAGTGATTCTCGTCAGTGTCTGCTTGGGGCTACTTCAATAGGACACAAACCGTAGCGAGAGAACTCGGAACTACATTATTGTTCCACGTTTCAAAGAGCTAGCACAAACCGTGTTTGATTTAGAGTTCCAACTACATGTATCCATAGAGGACAAAACAGAGTGAAACCTAAACATGAAAACCTTTACTGCAAAGGAACGGTTGACCCTAGAAGAACGAAATTTGGTGAGCCAAGTGGGATCGGTGTACTGATCAATACCTGCAAGTATCAAAAGTTTGGGTGAAAAAATGTTTGCTGAGATTTCCGGGAACTCGTAGTTTTTTGGAAGCTTGGCAACCCCTTTCAATGAAAGTGATTCTCATCAGTCTCTGCTTGGGGCTACTTCAATAGGACACAAACCATAGCGACAGACCTTGGAACTACATTATTGTGCCAACTTTCAAAGAGATAGCACAAACCGTGTTTGATTTAGAGTTCCAACTACATGTATCCATATAGGAGAAAACAGAGTGAAACCTAAACATGAAAACGGTTACTGCAAAGGAACGGTTTAACCTTGAAGAACGAAATTTGGTGAGCCAAGTGGTATTGGTGTACTGATCATTAAATGGAAGTATCATCAAGATTGGGTGAAAAAAGTTTTGCTGAGATTTCCGGAAACTCGTCGATTTTGGAAGCTTGGCAACCACTTTCAATGAAAGTGATTCTCATCAGTGTCTGCTTGGGGCTACTTCAATAGGACACAAACCATAGCGATAGAACTTGGAACTACATTATTGTGCCAAGTTTCAAAGAGCTAGCAGAAACCGTGTTTGATTTAGCGTTCCAACTACATGTATCCATGTAGGAGAAAACAGAGTGAAACCTAAACATGAAAACGGTTACTGCAAAGGAACGGTTGAACCTAGAAGAACGAAATTTGGTGAGCCAAGTGGGATTGGTGTAGTGCTCATTACCTGCAAGTATCATCACGATTGTGTGAAAAAATGTTTGCTGAGATTTCAGGAAACTCGTAGTTTTTTAGAAGCTTGGCAACCCCTTTCAATGAAAGTGATTCTCGTCAGTCTCTGCTTGGGGCTACTTCAATAGGACACAAACCATAGCGACAGAACTAGGAATTACATTATTGTGCCAAGTTTCAAAGAGCTAGCACAAACCGTGTTTGATTTAGAGTTCCAACTACATGTATCCATATAGGAGAAAACAGAGTGAAACCTAAACATGAAAACGGTGACTGCAAAGGAACGGTTTAACGTATAAGAACGAAATTTGGTGAACCAAGTGGGATTGGTATACTGATCATTAAATGGAAGTATCATCTAGATTGGTTGAAAAAATGTTTGCTGATATTTCCGAAAACTCGTAGTTTTTTGGAAGCTTGGCAACGCCTTTCAATGAAAGTGATTCTCGTCAGTCTCTGCTTGGGGCTACTTCAATAGGACACAAACCATAGCGAGAGAACGTGGAACTACATTATTGTGCCAAGTTTCAAAGAGCTAGCACAAACCGTGTGTGATTTAGAGTTCCAACTACAAGTATCCATATAGGAGAAAACAGAGTGAAACCTAAACATGAAAACGGTTACTGCAAAGGAACGGTTGAACCTAGAAGAACGAAATTTGGTGAGCCAAGTGGGATTGGTGTACTGATCATTAACTGGAAGTATCATTTAGATTGGGTGAAAAAATGTTTGCTGAGATTTCCGGAAACTCGTCGTTTTTTGGAAGTTGGCAACCCCTTTCAATGAAAGTGATTCTCGTCAGTCTCTGCTTGGGGCTACTTCAATAGGACACAAACCATAGCGATAGAACTTGGAACTACATTATTGTGCCAATTTTCAAAGAGCTAGCACAAACCGTGTTTGATTTAGAGTTCCAACTACATGTATCCATATAGGAGAAAACAGAGTGAAACCTAAACATGAAAACGGTTACTGCAAAGGAATGGTTTAACCTAGAAGAACGCAATTTAGTGAGCCAAGTGGGATTGGTGTACTGATCATTTCCTGCAAGTATCATCAAGATTGGGTGAAAAAATATTTGCTGAGATTTCAGGAAACTCGTAGTTTTTTGGAAGCTTGGCAACCCAATTCAATGAAAGTGATTCTCGTCAGTCTCTGCTTGGGGCTACTTCAATAGGACACAAACCATAGCGATAGAACTTGGAACTACATTATTGTGCCAAGTTTCAAAGAGCTAGCACAAACCGTGTTTGATTTAGAGTTCCAACTACATGTATCCATATAGGAGAAAACAGAGTGAAACCTAAACATGAAAACGGTTACTGCAAAGGAACGGTTGAACCTAGAAGAACGAAATTTGGTGAGCCAAGTGGGATTGGTGTACTGATCATTAACTGGAAGTATCATTTATCTTGGGTGAAAAAATGTTTGCTGAGATTTCCGGAAACTCGTCGTTTTTTGGAAGTTTGCAACCCCTTTCAATGAAAGTGTTTCTCGTCAGTCTCTGCTTGGGGCTACTTCAATAGGACACAAACCATAGCGATAGAACTTGGAACTACATTATTGTGCCAAGTTTAAAAGAGCTAGCACAAACCGTGTTTGATTTAGAGTTCCAACAACATGTATCCATACAGGAGGAAACAGAGTGAAACCTAAACATGAAAACGGTTACTGCAAAGGAACGGTTGAACCTAGAAGAACGAAATTTGGTGAGCCAAGTAGGATTGGTGTACTGATCATTAACTGGAAGTATCATTTAGATTGGGTGAAAAAATGTTTGCTGAGATTTACGGAAACTCGTCGTTTTTTGGAAGATGGCAACCCCTTTCAAAGAAAGTGATTCTCGTCAGTGTCTGCTTGGGGCTACTTCAATAGGACACAAACCATAGCGATAGAACTTGGAACTACATTATTGTGCCAAGTTTCAAAGAGCTAGCACAAACCGTGTTTGATTTAGAGTTCCAACTACATGTATCCATATAGGAGAAAACAGAGTGAAATCTAAACATGAAAACGGTGACTGCAAAGGAACGGTTTAACCTAGAAGAACGCAATTTAATGAGCCAAGTGGGATTGGTGTACTGATCATTACCGGCAAGTATCATCAAGATTGGGTGAAAAAAAAGTTTGCTGAGATTTCAGGAAACTCGTGGTTTTTTGGAAGCTTGGCAACCCAATTCAATGAAAGTGATTCTCGTCAGTCTCTGCTTGGGGCTACTTCAAGAGGACACAAAGCATAGCGATAGAACTTGGAACTACATTATTGTGCCAAGTTTCAAAGAGCTAGCACAAACCGTGTTTGATTTAGAGTTCCAACTACAAGTATCCATATAGGAGAAAACAGAGTGAAACCTAAACATGAAAACGGTTACTGCAAAGGAACGGTTGAACCTAGAAGAACGAAATTTGGTGAGCCAAGTGGGATTGGTGTACTGATCATTAAATGGAAGCATCATCAAGATTGGGTGAAAAAATATTGGCTGAGATTTCCGGAAACTCGTAGTTTTTTGGAAGCTTGGCAACCCAATTCAATGAAAGTCATTCTCGTCAGTCTCTGCTTGGGGCTACTTCAATATGACACAAACCATAGCGATAGAACTTGGAACTACATTATTGTGCCAAGTTTCAAAGAGCTAGCACAAGATTTAGAGTTCCAACTACATGTATCCATATAGGAGAAAACAGAGTGAAACCTAAACATGAAAACGGTTACTGCAAAGGAACGGTTGAACCTAGAAGAACGAAATTTGGTGAGCCAAGTGGGATTGGTGTACTGATCATTAACTGGAAGTATCATTTAGATTGGGTGAAAAAATGTTTGCTGAGATTTCCGGAAACTCGTCGTTTTTTGGAAGTTGGCAACCCCTTTCAATGAAAGTGATTCTCGTCAGTGTCTGCTTGGGGCTACTTCAATAGGACACAAACCATAGCGATAGAACTTGGAACTACATTATTGTGCCAAGTTTCAAAGAGCTAGCACAAACCGTGTTTGATTTAGAGTTCCAAATACATGTATCCATATAGGAGAAAACAGAGTGAAACCTAAACATGAAAACGGTTACTGCAAAGGAACGGTTGCCCCTAGAAGAACGAAATTTGGTGAGCCAAGTGGGATCGGTGTACTGATCAATACCTGCAAGTATCAAAAGTTTGGGTGAAAAAATGTTTGCTGAGATTTCCGGGAACTCGTAGTTTTTTGGAAGCTTGGCAACCCCTTTCAATGAAAGTGATTCTCATCAGTCTCTGTTTGGGGCTACTTCAATAGGACACAAACCATAGCGACAGACCTTGGAACTACATTATTGTGCCAACTTTCGAAGAGATAGCACAAACCGTGTTTGATTTAGAGTTCCAACTACATGTATCCATATAGGAGAAAACAGAGTGAAACCTAAACATGAAATCGGTTACTGCAAAGGAAGGGTTTAACCTAGAAGAACGCAATTTAGTGAGCCAAGTGGGATTGGTGTACTGATCATTTCCTGCAAGTATCATCAAGATTGGGTGAAAAAATGTTTGCTGAGATTTCAGGAAACTCGTATTTTTTTGGAAGCTTGGCAACCCAATTCAGTGAAAGTGATTCTCGTCAGTCTCTGCTTGGGGCTACTTCAATAGGACACAAACCATAGCGATAGAACTTGGAACTACATTATTGTGCCAAGTTTCAAAGAGCTAGCACAATCCGTGTTTGATTTAGAGTTCCAACTACATGTATCCATACAGGAGAAAACAGAGTGAAACCTAAACATGAAAACGGTTACTGCAAAGGAACGGTTGAACCTAGAAGAACGAAATTTGGTGAGCCAAGTGGGATTGGTGTACTGATCATTAACTGGAAGTATCATTTAGATTGGGTGAAAAAATGTTTGCTGAGATTTCCGGAAACTCGTCGTTTTTTGGAAGTTGGCAACCCCTTTCAATGAAAGTGATTCTCGTCAGTGTCTTCTTGGGGCTACTTCAATAGGACACAAACCATAGCGATAGAACTTGGAACTACATTATTGTGCCAAGTTTCAAAGAGCTAGCACAAACCGTGTTTGATTTAGAGTTCCAACTACATGTATCCATATAGGAGAAAACAGAGTGAAACCTAAACATGAAAACGGTTACTGCAAAGGAACGGTTGAACCTAGAAGAACGAAATTTGGTGAGAAAAGTGGGATTGGTGTACTGATCATTAAATGGAAGTATCATCAAGATTGGGTGAAAAAATGTTTGCTGAGATTTCAGGAAACTCGTAGTTTTTTGGAAGCTTGGCAACCCCTTTCAATGAAAGGGATTCTCGTCAGTCTCTGCTTGGGGCTACTTCAATCGCACACAAACCATAGCGATAGAACTTGGAACTACATTATTGTGCCAAGTTTCAAAGAGCTAGCACAAACCGTGTTTGATTTAGAGTTCCAACTACAAGTTTCCGTATAGGAGAAAACAGAGTGAAACCTAAACATGAAAACGGTTACTCCAAAGAATGGTTTAAACTAGAAGAACGCAATTTAGTGAGCCAAGTGGGATTGGTGTACTGATCATTTCCTGCAAGTATCATCAAGATTGGGTGAAAAAATGTTTGCTGAGATTTCAGGAAACTCGTAGTTTTTTGGAAGCTTGGCAACCCAATTCAATGAAAGTGATTCTCGTCAGTCTCTGCTTGGGGCTACTTCAATAGGACACAAACCATAGCGATAGAACTTGGAACTACATTATTGTGCCAAGTTTCAAAGAGCTAGCACAAACCGTGTTTGATTTAGAGTTCCAACTACATGTATCCATACAGGAGAAAACAGAGTGAAACCTAAACATGAAAACGGTTACTGCAAAGGAACGGTTGAACCTAGAAGAACGAAATTTGGTGAGCCAAGTGGGATTGGTGTACTGATCATTAACTGGAAGTATCATTTAGATTGGGTGAAAAAATGTTTGCTGAGATTTCCGGAAACTCGTCGTTTTTTGGAAGTTGGCAACCCCTTTCAATGAAAGTGATTCTCGTCAGTCTCTGCTTGGGGCTACTTCAATAGGACACAAACCATAGCGATAGAACTTGGAACTACATTATTGTGCCAAGTTTCAAAGAGCTAGCACAAACCGTCTTTGATTTAGAGTTCCAACTACATGTATCCATATAGGAGAAAACAGAGTGAAACCTAAACATGAAAACGGTTACTGCAAAGGAATGGTTTAACCTAGAAGAACGCAATTTAGTGAGCCAAGTGGGATTGGTGTACTGATCATTTCCTGCAAGTATCATCAAGATAGGGTGAAAAAATGATTGCTGAGATTTCAGGAAACTCGTAGTTTTTTGGAAGCTTGGCAACCCAATTCAATGAAAGTGATTCTCGTCAGTCTCTGCTTGGGGCTACTTCAATAGGACACAAACCATAGCGATAGAACTTGGAACTACATTATTGTGCCAAGTTTCAAAGAGCTAGCACAAACTGTGTTTGATTTAGAGTTCCAACTACATGTATCCATATAGGAGAAAACAGAGTGAAACCTAAACATGAAAACGGTTACTGCAAAGGAACGGTTGAACCTAGAAGAACGAAATTTGGTGAGCCAAGTGGGATTGGTGTACTGATCATTAACTGGAAGTATCATTTAGATTGGGTGAAAAAATGTTTGCTGAGATTTCCGGAAACTCGTCGTTTTTTGGAAGTTGGCAACCCCTTTCAATGAAAGTGATTCTCGTCAGTGTCTGCTTGGGGCTACTTCAATAGGACACAAACCATAGCGATAGAACTTGGAACTACATTATTGTGCCAAGTTTCAAAGAGCTAGCACAAACCGTGTTTGATTTAGAGTTCCAACTACAAGTTTCCGTATAGGAGAAAACAGAGTGAAACCTAAACATAAAAACGGTTACTGCAAAGGAACGGTTGAACCTAGAAGAACGAAATTTGGTGAGCCAAGTGGGATTGGAGTACTGATCATTACCTGCAGGTATCATCAGGATTGGGTGAAAAAATATCTGCTGAGATTTCAGGAAACTCGTAGTTTTTTGGAAGCTTGGCAACCCAATTCAATGAAAGTGATTCTCGTCAGTCTCTGCTTGGGGCTACTTCAATAGGACACAAACCATAGCGATAGAACTTGGAACTACATTATTGTGCCAAGTTTCAAAGAGCTAGCACAAACTGTGTTTGATTTAGAGTTCCAACTACATGTATCCATATAGGAGAAAACAGAGTGAAACCTAAACATGAAAACGGTTACTGCAAAGGAACGGTTGAACCTAGAAGAACGAAATTTGGTGAGCCAAGTGGGATTGGTGTACTGATCATTAACTGGAAGTATCATTTAGATTGGGTGAAAAAATGTTTGCTGAGATTTCCGGAAACTCGTCGTTTTTTGGAAGTTGGCAACCCCTTTCAATGAAAGTGATTCTCGTCAGTGTCTGCTTGGGGCTACTTCAATAAGACACAAACCATAGCGATAGAACTTGGAACTACATTATTGTGCCAAGTTTCAAAGAGCTAGCACAAACCGTGTTTGATTTAGAGTTCCAACTACAAGTTTCCGTATAGGAGAAAACATAGTGAAACCTAAACATAAAAACGGTTACTGCAAAGGAACGGTTGAACCTAGAAGAACGAAATTTGGTGAGCCAAGTGGGATTGGAGTACTGATCATTACCTGCAGGTATCATCAGGATTGGGTGAAAAAATATCTGCTGAGATTTCAGGAAACTCGGAGTTTTTTGGAAGCTTGGCAACCCCTTTCAATAAAAGTGATTCTCGTCAGTCTCTGCTTGGGGCTACTTCAATAGGACACAAACCATAGCGATAGAACTTGGAACTACATTATTGTGCCAAGTTTCAAAGAGCTAGCACAAACTGTCTTTGATTTAGAGTTCCAACTACATGTATCCATATAGGAGAAAACAGAGTGAAACCTAAACATGAAAACTGTTACTCCAAAGAATGGTTTAAACTAGAAGAACGCAATTCTGTGAGCCAAGTGGGATTGGTGTACTGATCATTTCCTGCAAGTATCATCAAGATTGGGTGAAAAAATGTTTGCTGAGATTTCAGGAAACTCGTAGTTTTTTGGAAGCTTGGCAACCCAATTCAATGAAAGTGATTCTCGTCAGTCTCTGCTTGGTGCTACTTCAATAGGACACAAACCATAGCGATAGAACTTGGAACTACATTATTGTGCCAAGTTTCAAAGAGCTAGCACAAACCGTGTTTGATTTAGAGTTCCAACTACATGTATCCATACAGGAGAAAACAGAGTGAAACCTAAACATGAAAACGGTTACTGCAAAGGAACGGTTGAACCTAGAAGAACGAAATTTGGTGAGCCAAGTGGGATTGGTGTACTGATCATTAACTGGAAGTATCATTTAGATTGGGTGAAAAAATGTTTGCTGAGATTTCCGGAAACTCGTCGTTTTTTGGAAGTTGGCAACCCCTTTCAATGAAAGTGATTCTCGTCAGTGTCTGCTTGGGGCTACTTCAATAGGACACAAACCATAGCGATAGAACTTGGAACTACATTATTGTGCCAAGTTTCAAAGAGATAGCACAAACCGTGTTTGATTTAGAGTTCCAACTACAAGTGTCCATATAGGAGAAAACAGAGTGAAACCTAAACATGAAAACGGTTACTGCAAAGGAACGGTTGAACCTAAAAGAACGAAATTTGGTGAGCCAAGTGGGATTGGAGTACTGATGATTACCTCCAAGTATCATCAGGATTGGGTGAAAAAATATCTGCTGAGATTTCAGGAAACTCGTAGTTTTTTGGAAGCTTGGCAACCCCTTTCAATAAAAGAGATTCTCGTCAGTCTCTGCTTGGGGCTACTTCAATAGGACACAAACCATAGCGATAGAACTTGGAACTACATTATTGTGCCAAGTTTCAAAGAGCTAGCACAATCCGTGTTTGATTTAGAGTTCCAACTACATGTATCTATACAGGAGAAAACAGAGTGAAACCTAAACATGAAAACGGTTACTGCAAAGGAACGGTTGAACCTAGAAGAACGAAATTTGGTGTGCCAAGTGGGATTGGTGTACTGATCATTAACTGGAAGTATCATTTAGATTGGGTGAAAAAATGTTTGCTGATATTTCCGGAAACTCGTCGTTTTTTGGAAGTTGGCAACCCCTTTCAATGAAAGTGATTCTCGTCAGTGTCTTCTTGGGGCTACTTCAATAGGACACAAACCATAGCGATAGAACTTGGAACTACATTATTGTGCCAAGTTTCAAAGAGCTAGCACAAACCGTGTTTGATTTAGAGTTCCAACTACATGTATCCATATAGGAGAAAACAGAGTGAAACCTAAACATGAAAACGGTTACTGCAAAGGAACGGTTTAACCTAGAAGAACGAAATTTGGTGAGCCAAGTGGGATTGTTGTACTGATCATTAACTGGAAGTATCATTTAGATTGGGTGAAAAAATGTTTGCTGAGATTTCCGGAAACTCGTCGTTTTTTGGAAGTTGGCAACCCCTTTCAATGAAAGTGATTCTCGTCAGTGTCTGCTTGGGGCTACTTCAATAGGACACAAACCATAGCGATAGAACTTGGAACTACATTATTGTGCCAAGTTTCAAAGAGCTAGCACAAACCGTGTTTGATTTAGACTTCCAACTACATGTATCCATATAGGAGAAAACAGAGTGAAACCTAAATATGAAAACGGTTACTGCAAAGGAACGGTTTAACCTAGAAGAACGCAATTTAGTGAGCCAAGTGGGATTGGTGTACTGATCATTAATGGCAAGTATCATCAAGATTGGGTGAAAAAAAAGTTTGCTGAGATTTCAGGAAACTCGTAGTTTTTTGGAAGTTTGGCAACCCAATTCAATGAAAGTGATTCTCGTCAGTCTCTGCTTGGGTCTACTTCAATAGGACACAAACCATAGCGATAGAACTTGGAACTACATTATTGTGCCAAGTTTCAAAGAGCTGGCACAAACCGTGTTTGATTTAGAGTTCCAACTACATGTATCCATATAGGAGAAAACAGAGTGAAACCTAAACATGAAAACGGTTACTGCAAAGGAACGGTTGAACCTAGAAGAACGAAATTTGGTGAGCCAAGTGGGATTGGTGTACTGATCATTAACTGGAAGTATCATTTAGATTGGGTGAAAAAATGTTTGCTGAGATTTCCGGAAACTCGTCGTTTTTTGGAAGTTGGCAACCCATTTCAATGAAAGTGATTCTCGTCAGTGTCTGCTTGGGGCTACTTCAATAGGACACAAACCATAGCGAGAGAACTTGGAACTACATTATTGTGCCAAGTTTCAAAGAGCTAGCACAAACCGTGTTTGATTTAGAGTTCCAACTACATGTATCCATATAGGAGAAAACAGAGTGAAACCTAAACATGAAAACGGTAACTGCAAAGGAACGGTTGACCCTAGAAGAACGAAATTTGTTGAGCCAAGTGGGATCGGTGTACTGATCAATACCTGCAAGTATCAAAAGTTTGGGTGAAAAAATGTTTGCTGAGATTTCCGGGAACTCGTAGTTTTTTGGAAGCTTGGCAACCCCTTTCAATGAAAGTGATTCTCGTCAGTCTCTGCTTGGGGCTACTTCAATAGGACACAAACCATAGCGATAGAACTTGGAACTACATTATTGTGCCAAGTTTCAAAGAGCTAGCACAAACCGTGTTTGATTTAGAGTTCCAACTACATGTATCCATATAGGAGAAAACAGAGTGAAACCTAAAAATGAAAACGGTTACTGCAAAGGAACGGTTGAACCTAGAAGAACGAAATTTGGTGAGCCAAGTGGGATTGGAGTCCTGATCATTACCTGCAAGTATCATCAGGATTGGGTGAAAAAATATTTGCTGAGATTTCAGGAAACTCGTAGTTTTTTGGAAGCTTGGCAACCCCTTTCAATGAAAGTGATTCTCGTCAGTCTCTGCTTGGGGCTACTTCAATAGGACACAAACCATAGCGACAGAACTAGGAATTACATTATTGTGCCAAGTTTCAAAGAGCTAGCACAAACCGTGTTTGATTTAGAGTTCCAACTACATGTATCCATATAGGAGAAAACAGAGTGAAACCTAAACATGAAAACGGTTACTGCAAAGGAACAGTTGAACCTCGAAGAACGAAATTTGGTGAGCCAAGAGGGATTGGAGTACTGATCATTACCTGCAAGTATCATCAGGACTGGGTGAAAAAATATTTGCTGAGATTTCAGGAAACTCGTAGTTTTTTGGAAGCTTGGCAACCCAATTCAATGAAAGTGATTCTCTTCAGTCTCTGCTTGGGGCTACTTCAATAGGACACAAACCATAGCGATAGAACTTGGAACTACATTATTGTGCCAAGTTTCAAAGAGCTAGCACAAACCGTGTTTGATTTAGAGTTCCAACTACATGTATCCATACAGGAGAAAACAGAGTGAAACCTAAACATGAAAACGGTTACTGCAAAGGAACGGTTGAACCTAGAAGAACGAAATTTGGTGAGCCAAGTGGAAAAGGTGTACTGATCATTAACTGGAAGTATCATTTAGATTGGGTGAAAAAATGTTGGCTGAGATTTCCGGAAACTCGTCGTTTTTTGGAAGTTGGCAACCCCTTTCAATGAAAGTGATTCTCGTCAGTGTCTGCTTGGGGCTACTTCAATAGGACACAAACCATAGCGATAGAACTTGGAACTACATTATTGTGCCAAGTTTCAAAGAGATAGCACAAACCGTGTTTGATTTAGAGTTCCAACTACAAGTGTCCATATAGGAGAAAACAGAGTGAAACCTAAACATGAAAACGGTTACTGCAAAGGAACGGTTGAACCTAGAAGAACGAAATTTGGTGAGCCAAGTGGGATTGGAGTACTGATGATTACCTCCAAGTATCATCAGGATTGGGTGAAAAAATATCTGCTGAAATTTCAGGAAACTCGTAGTTTTTTTGGAAGCTTGGCAACCCCTTTCAATAAAAGAGATTCTCGTCAGTCTCTGCTTGGGGCTACTTCAATAGGACACAAACCATAGCGATAGAACTTGGAACTACATTATTGTGCCAAGTTTCAAAGAGCTAGCACAATCCGTGTTTGATTTAGAGTTCCAACTACATGTATCCATATAGGAGAAAACAGAGTGAAACCTAAACATGAAAACGGTTACTGCAAAGGAATGGTTTAACCTAGAAGAACGCAATTTAGTGAGCCAAGTGGGATTGGTGTACTGATCATTTCCTGCAAGTATCATCAAGATAGGGTGAAAAAATGATTGCTGAGATTTCAGGAAACTCGTAGTTTTTTGGAATATTGGCAAACCAATTCAATGAAAGTGATTCTCGTCAGTCTCTGCTTGGGGCTACTTCAATAGGACACAAATCATAGCGATAGAACTTGGAACTACATTATTGTGCCAAGTTTCAAAGAGCTAGCACAAACTGTGTTTGATTTAGAGTTCCAACTACATGTATCCATATAGGAGAAAACAGAGTGAAACCTAAACATGAAAACGGTTACTGCAAAGGAACGGTTTAACCTAGAAGAACGAAATTTGGTGAGCCAAGTGGGATTGGTGTACTGATCATTAACTGGAAGTATCATTTAGATTGGGTGAAAAAATGTTTGCTGAGATTTCCGGAAACTCGTCGTTTTTTGGAAGTTGGCAACCCAATTCAATGAAAGTGATTCTCGTCAGTCTCTGCTTGGGGCTACTTCAATAGGACACAAACCATAGCGATAGAACTTGGAACTACATTATTGTGCCAAGTTTCAAAGAGCTAGCACAAACCGTGTTTGATTTAGAGTTCCAACTACATGTATCCATATAGGAGAAAACAGAGTGAAACCTAAACATGAAAACGGTTACTGCAAAGGAACGGTTTAACCTAGAAGAACGAAATTTGGTGAGCCAAGTGGGATTGGTGTACTGATCATTAACTGGAAGTATCATTTAGATTGGGTGAAAAAATGTTTGCTGAGATTTCCGGAAACTCGTCGTTTTTTGGAAGTTGGCAACCCAATTCAATGAAAGTGATTCTCGTCAGTCTCTGCTTGGGGCTACTTCAATAGGACACAAACCATAGCGATAGAACTTGGAACTACATTATTGTGCCAAGTTTCAAAGAGCTAGCACAAACCGTGTTTGATTTAGAGTTCCAACTACATGTATCCATATAGGAGAAAACAGAGTGAAACCTAAACATGAAAACGGTTACTGCAAAGGAACGGTTTAACCTAGAAGAACGAAATTTGGTGAGAAAAGTGGGATTGGTGTACTGATCATTAACTGGAAGTATCATTTAGATTGGGTGAAAAAATGTTTGCTGAGATTTCCGGAAACTCGTCGTTTTTTGGAAGTTGGCAACCCCTTTCAATGAAAGTGATTCTCGTCAGTGTCTGCTTGGGGCTACTTCAATAGGACACAAACCATAGCGATAGAACTTGGAACTACATTATTGTGCCAAGTTTCAAAGAGCTAGCACAAACCGTGTTTGATTTAGAGTTCCAACTACATGTATCCATATAGGAGAAAACAGAGTGAAACCTAAACATGAAAACGGTTACTGCAAAGGAACGGTTTAACCTAGAAGAACGAAATTTGGTGAGCCAAGTGGGATTGGTGTACTGATCATTAACTGGAAGTATCATTTAGATTGGGTGAAAAAATGTTTGCTGAGATTTCCGGAAACTCGTCGTTTTTTGGAAGTTGGCAACCCAATTCAATGAAAGTGATTCTCGTCAGTCTCTGCTTGGGGCTACTTCAATAGGACACAAACCATAGCGATAGAACTTGGAACTACATTATTGTGCCAAGTTTCAAAGAGCTAGCACAAACCGTGTTTGATTTAGAGTTCCAACTACATGTATCCATATAGGAGAAAACAGAGTGAAACCTAAACATGAAAACGGTTACTGCAAAGGAACGGTTTAACCTAGAAGAACGAAATTTGGTGAGCCAAGTGGGATTGGTGTACTGATCATTAACTGGAAGTATCATTTAGATTGGGTGAAAAAATGTTTGCTGAGATTTCCGGAAACTCGTCGTTTTTTGGAAGTTGGCAACCCAATTCAATGAAAGTGATTCTCGTCAGTCTCTGCTTGGGGCTACTTCAATAGGACACAAACCATAGCGATAGAACTTGGAACTACATTATTGTGCCAAGTTTCAAAGAGCTAGCACAAACCGTGTTTGATTTAGAGTTCCAACTACATGTATCCATATAGGAGAAAACAGAGTGAAACCTAAACATGAAAACGGTTACTGCAAAGGAACGGTTGAACCTAGAAGAACGAAATTTGGTGAGAAAAGTGGGATTGGTGTACTGATCATTAACTGGAAGTATCATTTAGATTGGATGAAAAAATGTTTGCTGAGATTTCCGGAAACTCGTCGTTTTTTGGAAGTTGGCAACCCCTTTCAATGAAAGTGATTCTCGTCAGTGTCTGCTTGGGGCTACTTCAATAGGACACAAACCATAGCGATAGAACTTGGAACTACATTATTGTACCAAGTTTCAAAGAGCTAGCACAAACCGTGTTTGATTTAGAGTTCCAACTACATGTATCCATATAGGAGAAAACAGAG
The DNA here is from genome assembly GCF_045843805.1 of Urocitellus parryii. Classification (NCBI taxonomy): domain Eukaryota; kingdom Metazoa; phylum Chordata; class Mammalia; order Rodentia; family Sciuridae; genus Urocitellus; species Urocitellus parryii. Next base: position 17,373 of record NW_027553291.1, on the reverse strand, counting down.
TGAAACCTAAACATGAAAACGGTTACTGCAAAGGAACGGTTTAACCTAGAAGAACGAAATTTGGTGAGCCAAGTGGGATTGGTGTACTGATCATTAACTGGAAGTATCATTTAGATTGGGTGAAAAAATGTTTGCTGAGATTTCCGGAAACTCGTCGTTTTTTGGAAGTTGGCAACCCAATTCAATGAAAGTGATTCTCGTCAGTCTCTGCTTGGGGCTACTTCAATAGGACACAAACCATAGCGATAGAACTTGGAACTACATTATTGTGCCAAGTTTCAAAGAGCTAGCACAAACCGTGTTTGATTTAGAGTTCCAACTACATGTATCCATATAGGAGAAAACAGAGTGAAACCTAAACATGAAAACGGTTACTGCAAAGGAACGGTTGAACCTAGAAGAACGAAATTTGGTGAGAAAAGTGGGATTGGTGTACTGATCATTAACTGGAAGTATCATTTAGATTGGATGAAAAAATGTTTGCTGAGATTTCCGGAAACTCGTCGTTTTTTGGAAGTTGGCAACCCCTTTCAATGAAAGTGATTCTCGTCAGTGTCTGCTTGGGGCTACTTCAATAGGACACAAACCATAGCGATAGAACTTGGAACTACATTATTGTGCCAAGTTTCAAAGAGCTAGCACAAACCGTGTTTGATTTAGAGTTCCAACTACAAGTTTCCGTATAGGAGAAAACAGAGTGAAACCTAAACATAAAAACGGTTACTGCAAAGGAACGGTTGAACCTAGAAGAACGAAATTTGGTGAGCCAAGTGGGATTGGAGTACTGATCATTACAGCAGGTATCATCAGGATTGGGTGAAAAAATATCTGCTGAGATTTCAGGAAACTCGGAGTTTTTTGGAAGCTTGGCAACCCCTTTCAATAAAAGTGATTCTCGTCAGTGTCTGCTTGGGGCTACTTCAATAGGACACAAACCATAGCGATAGAACCCGGAACTACATTATTGTGCCAAGTTTCAAAGAGCTAGCACAAACCGTCTTTGATTTAGAGTTCCAACTACAAGTGTCCATATAGGAGAAAACAGAGTGAAACCTAAACATGAAAACGGTTACTGCAAAGGAACGGTTGAACCTAGAAGAACGAAATTTGGTGAGCCAAGTGGGATTGGTGTACTGATCATTTCCTGCAAGTATCATCAAGATTGGTTGAAAAAATGTTTGCTGAGATTTCAGGAAACTCCTAGTTTTTTAGAAGCTTTTCAACCCCTTTCAATGAAAGTGATTCTCGTCAGTGTCTGCTTGGGGCTACTTCAATAGGACACAAACCATAGCGATAGAACTTGGAACTACATTATTGTGCCAAGTTTCCAAGAGCTGGCACAAACCGTGTTTGATTTAGAGTTCCAACTACATGTATCCATATAGGAGAAAACAGAGTGAAACCTAAACATGAAAACGGTTACTGCAAAGGATCGGTTGAACCTAGAAGAACGAAATTTGGTGAGCCAAGTGGGATTGGTGTACTGATCATTAACTGGAAGTATCATTTAGATTGGGTGAAAAAATGTTTGCTGAGATTTCCGGAAACTCGTCGTTTTTTGGAAGTAGGCAACCCATTTCAATGAAAGTGATTCTCGTCAGTGTCTGCTTGGGGCTACTTCAATAGGACACAAACCATAGCGAGAGAACTTGGAACTACATTATTGTGCCAAGTTTCAAAGAGCTAGCACAAACCGTGTTTGATTTAGAGTTCCAACTACATGTATCCATATAGGAGAAAACAGAGTGAAACCTAAACATGAAAACGGTAACTGCAAAGGAACGGTTGACCCTAGAAGAACGAAATTTGTTGAGCCAAGTGGGATCGGTGTACTGATCAATACCTGCAAGTATCAAAAGTTTGGGTGAAAAAATGTTTGCTGAGATTTCCGGGAACTCGTAGTTTTTTGGAAGCTTGGCAACCCCTTTCAATGAAAGTGATTCTCGTCAGTCTCTGCTTGGGGCTACTTCAATAGGACACAAACCATAGTGATAGAACTTGGAACTACATTATTGTGCCAAGTTTCAAAGAGCTAGCACAAACCGTGTTTGATTTAGAGTTCCAACTACATGTATCCATATAGGAGAAAACAGAGTGAAACCTAAAAATGAAAACGGTTACTGCAAAGGAACGGTTGAACCTAGAAGAACGAAATTTGGTGAGCCAAGTGGGATTGGAGTCCTGATCATTACCTGCAAGTATCATCAGGATTGGGTGAAAAAATATTTGCTGAGATTTCAGGAAACTCGTAGTTTTTTGGAAGCTTGGCAACCCCTTTCAATGAAAGTGATTCTCGTCAGTCTCTGCTTGGGGCTACTTCAATACGACACAAACCATAGCGACAGAACTAGGAATTACATTATTGTGCCAAGTTTCAAAGAGCTAGCACAAACCGTGTTTGATTTAGAGTTCCAACTACATGTATCCATATAGGAGAAAACAGAGTGAAACCTAAACATGAAAACGGTTACTGCAAAGGAACAGTTGAACCTCGAAGAACGAAATTTGGTGAGCCAAGTGGGATTGGTGTACTGATCATTAACTGGAAGTATCATTTAGATTGGGTGAAAAAATATTTGCTGAGATTTCCGGAAACTCGTCGTTTTTTTGAAGTTGGCAACCCCTTTCAAAGAAAGTGGTTCTCGTCAGTCTCTGCTTGGGGCTACTTCAATAGGACACAAACCATAGCGATAGAACTTGGAACTACATTATTGTGCCAAGTTTCAAAGAGCTAGCACAAACCGTCTTTGATTTAGAGTTCCAACTACATGTATCCATATAGGAGAAAACAGAGTGAAACCTAAAAATGAAAACGGTTACTGCAAAGGAACGGGTGAACCTAGAAGAACGAAATTTGGTGAGCCAAGAGGGATTGGAGTACTGATCATTACCTGCAAGTATCATCAGGACTGGGTGAAAAAATATTTGCTGAGATTTCAGGAAACTCGTAGTTTTTTGGAAGCTTGGCAACCCCTTTCAATAAAAGTGATTCTCGTCAGTCTCTGCATGGGGCTACTTCAATAGGACACAAACTATAGCGATAGAACTTGGAACTACATTATTGTGCCAAGTTTCAAAGAGCTAGCACAAACCGTGTTTGATTTAGAGTTCCAACTACATGTATCCATATAGGAGAAAACAGAGTGAAACCTAAACATGAAAACGGTTACTGCAAAGGAATGGTTGAACCTAGAAGAACGAAATTTGGTGAGCCAAGTGGGATTGGTGTACTGATCATTAACTGGAAGTATCATTTAGATTGGGTGAAAAAATGTTTGCTGAGATTTCCGGAAACTCGTCGTTTTTTGGAAGTTGGCAACCCCTTTCAATGAAAGTGATTCTCGTCAGTCTCTGCTTGGGGCTACTTCAATAGGACACAAACCATAGCGATAGAACTTGGAACTACATTATTGTGCAAAGTTTCAAAGAGATAGCACAAACCGTGTTTGATTTAGAGTTCCAACTACAAGTGTCCATATAGGAGAAAACAGAGTGAAACCTAAACATGAAAACGGTTACTGCAAAGGAACGGTTGAACCTAGAAGAACGAAATTTGGTGAGCCAAGTGGGATTGGTGTACTGATCATTTCCTGCAAGTATCATCAAGATTGGTTGAAAAAATGTTTGCTGAGATTTCAGGAAACTCCTAGTTTTTTAGAAGCTTTTCAACCCCTTTCAATGAAAGTGATTCTCGTCAGTGTCTGCTTGGGGCTACTTCAATAGGACACAAACCATAGCGATAGAACTTGGAACTACATTATTGTGCCAAGTTTCCAAGAGCTGGCACAAACCGTGTTTGATTTAGAGTTCCAACTACATGTATCCATATAGGAGAAAACAGAGTGAAACCTAAACATGAAAACGGTTACTGCAAAGGATCGGTTGAACCTAGAAGAACGAAATTTGGTGAGCCAAGTGGGATTGGTGTACTGATCATTAACTGGAAGTATCATTTAGATTGGGTGAAAAAATGTTTGCTGAGATTTCCGGAAACTCGTCGTTTTTTGGAAGTAGGCAACCCATTTCAATGAAAGTGATTCTCGTCAGTGTCTGCTTGGGGCTACTTCAATAGGACACAAACCATAGCGAGAGAACTTGGAACTACATTATTGTGCCAAGTTTCAAAGAGCTAGCACAAACCGTGTTTGATTTAGAGTTCCAACTACATGTATCCATATAGGAGAAAACAGAGTGAAACCTAAACATGAAAACGGTAACTGCAAAGGAACGGTTGACCCTAGAAGAACGAAATTTGTTGAGCCAAGTGGGATCGGTGTACTGATCAATACCTGCAAGTATCAAAAGTTTGGGTGAAAAAATGTTTGCTGAGATTTCCGGGAACTCGTAGTTTTTTGGAAGCTTGGCAACCCCTTTCAATGAAAGTGATTCTCGTCAGTCTCTGCTTGGGGCTACTTCAATAGGACACAAACCATAGTGATAGAACTTGGAACTACATTATTGTGCCAAGTTTCAAAGAGCTAGCACAAACCGTGTTTGATTTAGAGTTCCAACTACATGTATCCATATAGGAGAAAACAGAGTGAAACCTAAAAATGAAAACGGTTACTGCAAAGGAACGGTTGAACCTAGAAGAACGAAATTTGGTGAGCCAAGTGGGATTGGAGTCCTGATCATTACCTGCAAGTATCATCAGGATTGGGTGAAAAAATATTTGCTGAGATTTCAGGAAACTCGTAGTTTTTTGGAAGCTTGGCAACCCAATTCAATGAAAGTGATTCTCGTCAGTCTCTGCTTGGGGCTACTTCAATAGGACACAAACCATAGCGATAGAACTTGGAACTACATTATTGTGCCAAGTTTCAAAGAGCTAGCACAAACCGTGTTTGATTTAGAGTTCCAACTACATGTATCCATATAGGAGAAAACAGAGTGAAACCTAAACATGAAAACGGTGACTGCAAAGGAACGGTTGAACCTAGAAGAACGAAATTTGGTGAGCCAAGTGGGATAGGAGTACTGATCATTACCTGCAGGTATCATCAGGATTGGGTGAAAAAATATCTGCTGAGATTTCAGGAAACTCGGAGTTTTTTGGAAGCTTGGCAACCCCTTTCAATAAAAGTGATTCTCGTCAGTCTCTGCTTGGGGCTACTTCAATAGGACACAAACCATAGCGATACAACTTGGAACTACATTATTGTGCCAAGTTTCAAAAGATAGCACAAACCGTGTTTGATTTAGAGTTCCAACTACAAGTATCCATATAGGAGAAAACAGAGTGAAACCTAAACATGAAAACGGTTACTGCAAAGGAACGGTTGAACCTAGAAGAACGAAATTTGGTGAGCCAAGTGGGATTGGTGTACTGATCATTAAATGGAAGCATCATCAAGATTGGTTGAAAAAATGTTTGCTGAGATTTCCGGAAACTCGTAGATTTTGGAAGCTTGCAACCCCTTTCAATGAAAGTAATGCTCGTCAGTCTCTGTTTGGGGCTACTTCAATAGGACACAAACCATAGCGATAGAACTTGGAACTACATTATTGTGCCAAGTTTCAAAGAGCTAGCACAAACCGTGTTTGATTTAGAGTTCCAACTACATGTATCCATGTAGGAGAAAACAGAGTGAAACCTAAACAGGAAAACGGTGACTGCAAAGGAACGGTTTAACCTAGAAGAACGAAATTTAGTGAGCCAAGTGGGATTGGTGTACTGATCATTACCTGCAAGTATCATCACGATTGTGTGAAAAAATGTTTGCTGAGATTTCAGGAAACTCCTAGTTTTTTAGAAGCTTGGCAACCCCTTTCAATGAAAGTGATTCTCGTCAGTCTCTGCTTGGGGCTACTTCAATAGGACACAAACCATAGCGACAGAACTAGGAATTACATTATTGTGCCAAGTTTCAAAGAGCTAGCACAAACCGTGTTTGATTTAGAGTTCCAACTACATGTATCCATATAGGAGAAAACAGAGTGAAACGTAAACATGAAAACGGTGACTGCAAAGGAACGGTTTAACGTATAAGAACGAAATTTGGTGAACCAAGTGGGATTGGTATACTGATCATTAAATGGAAGTATCATCTAGATTGGTTGAAAAAATGTTTGCTGATATTTCCGAAAACTCGTAGTTTTTTGGAAGGTTGGCAACGCCTTTCAATGAAAGTGATTCTCGTCAGTCTCTGCTTGTGGCTACTTCAATAGGACACAAACCATCGCGAGAGAACGTGGAACTACATTATTGTGCCAAGTTTCAAAGAGCTAGCACAAACCGTGTTTGATTTAGAGTTCCAACTACATGTATCCATATAGGAGAAAACAGAGTGAAACCTAAACATGAAAACGGTTACTGCAAAGGAACGGTTGAACCTAGAAGAACGAAATTTGGTGAGCCATGTGGGATTGGTGTACTGATCATTAACTGGAAGTATCATTTAGATTGGGTGAAAAAATGTTTGCTGAGATTTCCGGAAACTCGTCGTTTTTTGAAGTTGGCAACCCCTTTCAATGAAAGTGATTCTCGTCAGTGTCTTCTTGGGGCTACTTCAATAGGACACAAACCATAGCGATAGAACTTGGAACTACATTATTGTGCCAAGTTTCAAAGAGCTAGCACAAACCGTCTTTGATTTAGAGTTCCAACTATATGTATCCATATAGGAGAAAACAGAGTGAAACCTAAACATGAAAACGGTTACTGCAAAGGAACGGTTGAACCTAGAAGAACGAAATTTGGTGAGCCAAGTGGGATTGGAGTACTGATCATTACCTGCAAGTATCATCAGGATTGGGTGAAAAAATATTTGCTGAGATATCAGGAAACTCGTAGTTTTTTGGAAGCTTGGCAACCCTTTCAATAAAAGTGATTCTCGTCAGTCTCTGCTTGGGTCTACTTCAATAGGACACAAACCATAGCGATAGAACTTGTAACTACATTATTGTGCCAAGTTTCAAAGAGCTGGCACAAACCGTGTTTGATTTAGAGTTCCAACTACATGTATCCATATAGGAGAAAACAGAGTGAAATCTAAACATGAAAACGGTTACTGCAAAGGAACGGTTGAACCTAGAAGAACGAAATTTGGTGAGCCAAGTGGGATTGGTGTACTGATCATTACTGGAAGTATCATTTAGATTGGGTGAAAAAATGTTTGCTGAGATTTCCGGAAACTCGTCGTTTTTTGGAAGTTGGCAACCCATTTCAATGAAAGTGATTCTCGTCAGTGTCTGCTTGGGGCTACTTCAATAGGACACAAACCATAGCGAGAGAACTTGGAACTACATTATTGTGCCAAGTTTCAAAGAGCTAGCACAAACCGTGTTTGATTTAGAGTTCCAACTACATGTATCCATATAGGAGAAAACAGAGTGAAACCTAAACATGAAAACGGTAACTGCAAAGGAACGGTTGACCCTAGAAGAACGAAATTTGTTGAGCCAAGTGGGATCGGTGTACTGATCAATACCTGCAAGTATCAAAAGTTTGGTGAAAAAATGTTTGCTGAGATTTCCGGGAACTCGTAGTATTTTGGAAGCTTGGCAACCCCTTTCAATGAAAGTGATTCTCGTCAGTCTCTGCTTGGGGCTACTTCAATAGGACACAAACCATAGCGATAGAACTTGGAACTACATTATTGTGCCAAGTTTCAAAGAGCTAGCACAAACCGTGTTTGATTTAGAGTTCCAACTACATGTATCCATATAGGAGAAAACAGAGTGAAACCTAAAAATGAAACGGTTACTGCAAAGGAACGGTTGAACCTAGAAGAACGAAATTTGGTGAGCCAAGTGGGATTGGAGTCCTGATCATTACCTGCAAGTATCATCAGGATTGGGTGAAAAAATATTTGCTGAGATTTCAGGAAACTCGTAGTTTTTTGGATGCTTGGCAACCCCTTTCAATGAAAGTGATTCTCGTCAGTCTCTGCTTGGGGCTACTTCAATAGGACACAAACCATAGCGACAGAACTAGGAATTACATTATTGTGCCAAGTTTCAAAGAGCTAGCACAAACCGTGTTTGATTTAGAGTTCCAACTACATGTATCCATATAGGAGAAAACAGAGTGAAACCTAAACATGAAAACGGTTACTGCAAAGGAACAGTTGAACCTCGAAGAACGAAATTTGGTGAGCCAAGTGGGATTGGTGTACTGATCATTAACTGGAAGTATCATTTAGATTGGGTGAAAAAATATTTGCTGAGATTTCCGGAAACTCGGTCGTTTTTTTGAAGTTGGCAACCCCTTTCAAAGAAAGTGGTTCTCGTCAGTCTCTGCTTGGGCTACTTCAATAGGACACAAACCATAGCGATAGAACTTGGAACTACATTATTGTGCCAAGTTTCAAAGAACTAGCACAAACCGTCTTTGATTTAGAGTTCCAACTACATGTATCCATATAGGAGAAAACAGAGTGAAACCTAAAAATGAAAACGGTTACTGCAAAGGAACGGGTGAACCTAGAAGAACGAAATTGGTGAGCCAAGAGGGATTGGAGTACTGATCATTACCTGCAAGTATCATCAGGACTGGGTGAAAAAATATTTGCTGAGATTTCAGGAAACTCGTAGTTTTTTGGAAGCTTGGCAACCCCTTTCAATAAAAGTGATTCTCGTCAGTCTCTGCATGGGGCTACTTCAATAGGACACAAACTATAGCGATAGAACTTGGAACTTACATTATTGTGCCAAGTTTCAAAGAGCTAGCACAAACTGTGTTTGATTTAGAGTTCCAACTACATGTATCCATATAGGAGAAAACAGAGTGAAACCTAAACATGAAAACGGTTACTGCAAAGGAATGGTTGAACCTAGAAGAACGAAATTTGGTGAGCCAAGTGGGATTGGTGTACTGATCATTAACTGGAAGTATCATTTAGATTGGGTGAAAAAATGTTTGCTGAGATTTCCGGAAACTCGTCGTTTTTTGGAAGTTGGCACCCCTTTCAATGAAAGTGATTCTCGTCAGTCTCTGCTTGGGGCTACTTCAATAGGACACAAACCATAGCGATAGAACTTGGAACTACATTATTGTGCAAAGTTTCAAAGAGATAGCACAAACCGTGTTTGATTTAGAGTTCCAACTACAAGTGTCCATATAGGAGAAAACAGAGTGAAACCTAAACATGAAAACGGTTACTGCAAAGGAACGGTTGAACCTAGAAGAACGAAATTTGGTGAGCCAAGTGGGATTGGTGTACTGATCATTTCCTGCAAGTATCATCAAGATTGGTTGAAAAAATGTTTGCTGAGATTTCAGGAAACTCCTAGTTTTTTAGAAGCTTTTCAACCCCTTTCAATGAAAGTGATTCTCGTCAGTGTCTGCTTGGGGCTACTTCAATAGGACACAAACCATAGCGAGAGAACTTGGAACTACATTATTGTGCCAAGTTTCAAAGAGCTAGCACAAACCGTGTTTGATTTAGAGTTCCAACTACATGTATCCATATAGGAGAAAACAGAGTGAAACTAAACATGAAAACGGTAACTGCAAAGGAACTGTTGACCTAGAAGAACGAAATTTGTTGAGCCAAGTGGGATCGGTGTACTGATCAATACCTGCAAGTATCAAAAGTTTGGGTGAAAAATGTTTGCTGAGATTTCCGGGAACTCGTAGTTTTTTGGAAGCTTGGCAACCCCTTTCAATGAAAGTGATTCTCGTCAGTCTCTGCTTGGGCTACTTCAATAGGACACAAACCATAGTGATAGAACTTGGAACTACATTATTGTGCCAAGTTTCAAAGAGCTAGCACAAACCGTGTTTGATTTAGAGTTCCAACTACATGTATCCATATAGGAGAAAACAGAGTGAAACCTAAAAATGAAAACGGTTACTGCAAAGGAACGGTTGAACCTAGAAGAACGAAATTTGGTGAGCCAAGTGGGATTGGAGTCCTGATCATTACCTGCAAGTATCATCAGGATTGGGTGAAAAAATATTTGCTGAGATTTCAGGAAACTCGTAGTTTTTGGAAGCTTGGCAACCCAATTCAATTGAAAGTGATTCTCGTCAGTCTCTGCTTGGGGCTACATCAATAGGACACAAACCATAGCGATAGAACTTGAACTACATTATTGTGCCAAGTTTCAAAGAGCTAGCACACACCGTGTTTGATTTAGAGTTCCAACTACATGTATCCATATAGGAGAAAACAGAGTGAAACTAAACATGAAAACGGTGACTGCAAAGGAACGGTTGAACCTAGAAGAACGAATTTGGTGAGCCAAGTGGGATAGGAGTACTGATCATTACCTGCAGGTATCATCAGGATTGGGTGAAAAAATATCTGCTGAGATTTCAGGAAACTCGGAGTTTTTTGGAAGCTTGGCAACCCCTTTCAATAAAAGTGATTCTCGTCAGTCTCTGCTTGGGGCTACTTCAATAGGACACAAACCATAGCGATAGAACTTGGAACTACATTATTGTGCCAAGTTTCAAAAAGCTAGCACAAACCGTCTTTGATTTAGAGTTCCAACTACATGTATCCATATAGGAGAAAACAGAGTGAAACCTAAACATGAAAACGGTTACTGCAAAGGAATGGTTTAAACTAGAAGAACGCAATTTAGTGAGCCAAGTGGGATTGGTGTACTGATCATTTCCTACAAGTATCATCAAGATTGGGTGAAAAAATGTTTGCTGAGATTTCAGGAAACTCGTAGTTTTTTGGAAGCTTGGCAACCCAATTCAATGAAAGTGATTCTCGTCAGTCTCTGCTTGGGGCTACTTCAATAGGACACAAACCATAGCGATAGAACTTGGAACTACATTATTGTGCCAAGTTTCAAAGAGCTAGCACAAACCGTGTTTGATTTAGAGTTCCAACTACACGTATCCATACAGGAGAAAACAGAGTGAAACCTAAACATGAAAACGGTTACTGCAAAGGAACGGTTGAACCTAGAAGAACGAAATTTGGTGAGCCAAGTGGGATTGGTGTACTGATCATTAACTGGAAGTATCATTTAGATTGGGTGAAAAAATGTTTGCTGAGATTTCCGGAAACTCGTTGTTTTTTGGAAGTTGGCAACCCCTTTCAATGAAAGTGATTCTCGTCAGTGTCTGCTTGGGGCTACTTCAATAGTACACAAACCATAGCGATAGAACTTGGAACTACATTATTGTGCCAAGTTTCAAAGAGATAGCACAAACCGTGTTTGATTTAGAGTTCCAACTACAAGTGTCCATATAGGAGAAAACAGAGTGAAACCTAAACATGAAAACGGTTACTGCAAAGGAACGGTTGAACCTAGAAGAACGAAATTTGGTTAGCCAAGTGGGATTGGAGTACTGATGATTACCTCCAAGTATCATCAGGATTGGGTGAAGAAATATCTGCTGAGATTTCAGGAAACTCGTAGTTTTTTGAAAGCTTGGCATCCCCTTTCAATAAAAGTGATTCTCGTCAGTCTCTGCTTGGGGCTACTTCAATAGGACACAAACCATAGCGATAGAACTTGGAACTACATTATTGTGCCAAGTTTCAAAGAGCTAGCACAAACCGTCTTTGATTTAGAGTTCCAACTACATGTATCCATATAGGAGAAAACAGAGTGAAACCTAAACATGAAAACGGTTACTGCAAAGGAATGGTTTAACCTAGAAGAACGCAATTTAGTGAGCCAAGTGGGATTGGTGTACTGATCATTTCCTGCAAGTATCATCAAGATTGGGTGAAAAAATGTTTGCTGAGATTTCAGGAAACTCGTAGTTTTTTGGAAGCTTGGCAACCCAATTCAATGAAAGTGATTCTCGTCAGTCTCTGCTTGGGGCTACTTCAATAGGACACAAACCATAGCGATAGAACTTGGAACTACATTATTGTGCCAAGTTTCAAAGAGCTAGCACAAACCGTGTTTGATTTAGAGTTCCAACTACATGTATCCATATAGGAGAAAACAGAGTGAAACCTAAACATGAAAACGGTTACTGCAAAGGAACGGTTTAACTAGAAGAACGAAATTTGGTGAGCCAAGTGGGATTGGTGTACTGATCATTAACTGGAAGTATCATTTAGATTGGGTGAAAAAATGTTTGCTGAGATTTCCGGAAACTCGTCGTTTTTTGGAAGTTGGCAACCCCTTTCAATGAAAGTGATTCTCGTCAGTGTCTGCTTGGGGCTACTTCAATAGGACACAAACCATAGCGATAGAACTTGGAACTACATTATTGTGCCAAGTTTCAAAGAGCTAGCACAAACCGTGTTTGATTTAGAGTTCCAACTACATGTATCCATATAGGAGAAAACAGAGTGAAACCTAAACATGAAAACGGTTACTGCAAAGGAACGGTTTAACCTAGAAGAACGCAATTTAGTGAGCCAAGTGGGATTGGTGTACTGATCATTACCGGCAAGTATCATCAAGATTGGGTGAAAAAAAAGTTTGCTGAGATTTCAGGAAACTCGTGGTTTTTGGAAGCTTGGCAACCCAATTCAATGAAAGTGATTCTCGTCAGTCTCTGCTTGGGGCTACTTCAATAGGACACAAACCATAGCGATAGAACTTGGAACTATATTATTGTGCCAAGTTTCAAAGAGCTAGCACAAACCGTGTTTGATTTAGAGTTCCAACTACAAGTATCCATATAGGAGAAAACAGAGTGAAACCTAAACATGAAAACGGTTACTGCAAAGGAACGGTTGAACCTAGAAGAACGAAATTTGGTGAGCCAAGTGGGATTGGTGTACTGATCATTAACTGTAAGTATCATCAAGATTGGTTGAAAAAATGTTTGCTGAGATTTCTGGAAACTCGTCGTTTTTTGGAAGTTGGCAACCCAATTCAATGAAAGTCATTCTCGTCAGTCTCTGCTTGGGGCTACTTCAATTTGACACAAACCATAGCGATAGAACTTGGAACTACATTATTGTGCTAAGTTTCAAAGAGCTAGCACAAACCGTGTTTGATTTAGCGTTCCAACTACATGTATCCATATAGGAGAAAACAGAGTGAAACCTAAACATGAAAACGGTAACTGCAAAGGAACGGTTGACCCTAGAAGAATGAAATTTGTTGAGCCAAGTGGGATCGGTGTACTGATCAATACCTGCAAGTATCAAAAGTTTGGGTGAAAAAATGTTTGCTGAGATTTCCGGGAACTCGTAGTTTTTTGGAAGCTTGGCAACCCCTTTCAATGAAAGTGATTCTCATCAGTCTCTGCTTGTGGCTACTTCAATAGGACACAAACCATAGCGACAGACCTTGGAACTACATTATTGTGCCAATTTTCAAAGAGATAGCACAAACTGTGTTTGATTTAGAGTTCCAACTACATGTATCCATATAGGAGAAAACAGAGTGAAACCTAAACATCAAAACGGTTACTGCAAAGGAACGGTTTAACCTAGAAGAACGAAATTTGGTGAGCCAAGTGGGATTGGTGTACTGATCATTAAATGGAAGTATCATCAAGATTGGGTGAAAAAAGGATGCTGAGATTTCCGGAAACTCGTAGATTTTGGAAGCTTGGCAACCACTTTCAATGAAAGTGATTCTCATCAGTGTCTGCTTGGGGCTACTTCAATAGGACACAAACCATAGCGATAGAACATGGAACTACATTATTGTGCCAAGTTTCAAAGAGCTAGCAGAAACCGTGTTTGATTTAGCGTTCCAACTACATGTATCCATGTAGGAGAAAACAGAGTGAAACCTAAACATGAAAACGGTTACTGCAAAGGAACGGTTGAACCTAGAAGAACGAAATTTGGTGAGCCAAGTGGGATTGGTGTAGTGCTCATTACCTGCAAGTATCATCACGATTGTGTGAAAAAATGTTTGCTGAGATTTCAGGAAACTCCTAGTTTTTTAGAAGCTTGGCAACCCCTTTCAATGAAAGTGATTCTCGTCAGTCTCTGCTTGGGGCTACTTCAATAGGACACAAACCATAGCGACAGAACTAGGAATTACATTATTGTGCCAAGTTTCAAAGAGCTAGCACAAACCGTGTTTGATTTAGAGTTCCAACTACATGTATCCATATAGGAGAAAACAGAGTGAAACCTAAACATGAAAACGGTGACTGCAAAGGAACGGTTTAACGTATAAGAACGAAATTTGGTGAACCAAGTGGGATTGGTATACTGATCATTAAATGGAAGTATCATCTAGATTGGTTGAAAAAATGTTTGCTGATATTTCCGAAAACTCGTAGTTTTTTGGAAGGTTGGCAACGCCTTTCAATGAAAGTGATTCTCGTCAGTCTCTGCTTGTGGCTACTTCAGTAGGACACAAACCATCGCGAGAGAACTTGGAACTACATTATTGTGCCAAGTTTCAAAGAGCTAGCACAAACCGTGTTTGATTTAGAGTTCCAACTACATGTATCCATATAGGAGAAAACAGAGTGAAACCTAAACATGAAAACGGTAACTGCAAAGGAACGGTTGACCCTAGAAGAACGAAATTTGTTGAGCCAAGTGGGATCGGTGTATTGATCAATACCTGCAAGTATCAAAAGTTTGGGTGAAAAAATGTTTGCTGAGATTTCCGGGAACTCGTAGTATTTTGGAAGCTTGGCAACCCCTTTCAATGAAAGTGATTCTCGTCAGTCTCTGCTTGGGGCTACTTCAATAGGACACAAACCATAGCGATAGAACTTGGAACTACATTATTGTGCCAAGTTTCAAAGAGCTAGCACAAACCGTGTTTGATTTAGAGTTCCAACTACATGTATCCATATAGGAGAAAACAGAGTGAAACCTAAACATGAAAACGGTTACTGCAAAGGAACGGTTGAACCTAGAAGAACGAAATTTGGTGAGCCAAGTGGGATTGGAGTCCTGATCATTACCTGCAAGTATCATCAGGATTGGGTGAAAAAATATTTGCTGAGATTTCAGGAAACTCGTAGTTTTTTGGAAGCTTGGCAACCCCTTTCAATGAAAGTGATTCTCGTCAGTCTCTGCTTGGGGCTACTTCAATAGGACACAAACCATAGCGACAGAACTAGGAATTACATTATTGTGCCAAGTTTCAAAGAGCTAGCACAAACCGTGTTTGATTTAGAGTTCCAACTACATGTATCCATATAGGAGAAAACAGAGTGAAACCTAAACATGAAAATGGTTACTGCAAAGGAACAGTTGAACCTCGAAGAACGAAATTTGGTGAGCCAAGTGGGATTGGTGTACTGATCATTAACTGGAAGTATCATTTAGATTGGGTGAAAAAATATTTGCTGAGATTTCGGGAAACTCGTCGTTTTTTTGAAGTTGGCAACCCCTTTCAAAGAAAGTGGTTCTCGTCAGTCTCTGCTTGGGGCTACTTCAATAGGACACAAACCATAGCGATAGAACTTGGAACTACATTATTGTGCCAAGTTTCAAAGAGCTAGCACAAACCGTGTTTGATTTAGAGTTCCAACTACATGTATCCATATAGGAGAAAACAGAGTGAAACCTAAACATGAAAACGGTTACTGCAAAGGAACGGTTGAACCTAGAAGAACGAAATTTGGTGAGCCAAGTGGGATTGGTGTACTGATCATTAACTGGAAGTATCATTTAGATTGGGTGAAAAAATGTTTGCTGAGATTTCCGGAAACTCGTCGTTTTTTGGAAGTTGGCAACCCCTTTCAATGAAAGTGATTCTCGTCAGTCTCTGCTTGGGGCTACTTCAATAGGACACAAACTATAGCGATAGAACTTGGAACTACATTATTGTGCAAAGTTTCAAAGAGATAGCACAAACCGTGTTTGATTTAGAGTTCCAACTACAAGTGTCCATATAGGAGAAAACAGAGTGAAACCTAAACATGAAAACGGTTACTGCAAAGGAACGGTTGAACCTAGAAGAACGAAATTTGGTGAGCCAAGTGGGATTGGTGTACTGATCATTACCTGCAAGTATCATCAAGATTGGTTGAAAAAATGTTTGCTGAGATTTCAGGAAACTCCTAGTTTTTTAGAAGCTTTTCAACCCCTTTCAATGAAAGTGATTCTCGTCAGTGTCTGCTTGGGGCTACTTCAATAGGACACAAACCATAGCGATAGAACTTGGAACTACATTATTGTGCCAAGTTTGCAAGAGCTGGCACAAACCGTGTTTGATTTAGAGTTCCAACTACATGTATCCATATAGGAGAAAACAGAGTGAAACCTAAACATGAAAACGGTTACTGCAAAGGATCGGTTGAACCTAGAAGAACGAAATTTTGTGAGCCAAGTGGGATTGGTGTACTGATCATTAACTGGAAGTATCATTTAGATTGGTTGAAAAAATGTTTGCTGAGATTTCCGGAAACTCGTCGTTTTTTGGAAGTAGGCAACCCATTTCAATGAAAGTGATTCTCGTCAGTGTCTGCTTGGGGCTACTTCAATAGGACACAAACCATAGCGAGAGAACTTGGAACTACATTATTGTGCCAAGTTTCAAAGAGCTAGCACAAACCGTGTTTGATTTAGAGTTCCAACTACATGTATCCATATAGGAGAAAACAGAGTGAAACCTAAAAATGAAAACGGTTACTGCAAAGGAACGGTTGAACCTAGAAGAACGAAATTTGGTGAGCCAAGTGGGATTGGAGTCCTGATCATTACCTGCAAGTATCATCAGGATTGGGTGAAAAAATATTTGCTGAGATTTCAGGGAACTCGTAGTTTTTTGGAAGCTTGGCAACCCCTTTCAATGAAAGTGATTCTCGTCAGTCTCTGCTTGGGCTACTTCAATAGGACACAAACCATAGCGACAGAACTAGGAATTACATTATTGTGCCAAGTTTCAAAGAGCTAGCACAAACCGTGTTTGATTTAGAGTTCCAACTACATGTATCCATATAGGAGAAAACAGAGTGAAACCTAAACATGAAAACGGTTACTGCAAAGGAACAGTTGAACCTCGAAGAACGAAATTTGGTGAGCCAAGTGGGATTGGTGTACTGATCATTAACTGGAAGTATCATTTAGATTGGGTGAAAAAATGTTTGCTGAGATTTCCGGAAACTCGTCGTTTTTGGAAGTTGGCAACCCCTTTCAAAGAAAGTGATTCTCGTCAGTGTCTGCTTGGGGCTACTTCAATAGGACACAAACCATAGCGATAGAACTTGGAACTACATTATTGTGCCAAGTTTCAAAGAGCTAGCACAAACCGTGTTTGATTTAGAGTTCCAACTACATGTATCCATATAGGAGAAAACAGAGTGAAACCTAAAAATGAAAACGGTTACTGCAAAGGAACGGTTGAACCTAGAAGAACGAAATTTGGTGAGCCAAGAGGGATTGGAGTACTGATCATTACCTGCAAGTATCATCAGGACTGGGTGAAAAAATATTTGCTGAGATTTCAGGAAACTCGTAGTTTTTTGGAAGCTTGGCAACCCCTTTCAATAAAAGTGATTCTCGTCAGTCTCTGCATGGGGCTACTTCAATAGGACACAAACTATAGCGATAGAACTTGGAACTACATTAT